>NW_025534507.1:0-189812 GCF_020615455.1 Coregonus clupeaformis | reverse complement strand
GAACGGGCGGGTCAGTCCATAGCATCAATGCCTCCTCTTGCAGGAACTGCTGACCCCCTCCAGCCTGAGGTCTAGCATTGTCTTGCATTAGGAGGAACCCAGGGCCAACCGCACCAGCATATGGTCTCACAAGGGGGTCTGAGATCTCATCTCGGTACCTAATGGCAGTCAGGCTACCTCTGGCCAGCATGGAGGGCTGTCGGCCCCCCAAATACTCCCACCCCACATCATACTACCTAAGCCGGTCATGCTGGAGGATGTTGCAGGCAGCGAAACGTTCTCCACGGCGTCTCGAACTTCTGTCACGTCTGTCACATGTGTGCTCGTGAACCTGCTTTCATCTGTGAAGAGCACGCGTGTATTGCCAATCTTGGTGTTCTCTGTGAAATGCCCAGCGTCCTGCGCGGTGTTGGGCTGTAACACAACACCCACCTAATTCGGGCCCCTCCACCTTACCACCCTCATGGAGTCTGTTTCTGACTGTTTGGTGAAACACATACACATTTGTGGCCAGGTCATTTTGCAGGGCTCTGGCAGTTCTCCTCCTGCTCCTCCTTGCACGGCGGAGGTAGCGGTCCTGCTGATGTTGTTGCCCTCCTCGGCCCTCTCCACATCTCCTATACTGGCCTGTCTCCTGGTAGCGCCTCCATGCTCTCTGACACTATGCTGACAGACACAGCAAACGCTTATAGCCACAGCTCGCATTGATGTGCCATCCTGGATGAGCTGCACTACCTAGCCACTTGTGGCTGGGTTGTAGACTCCGTCTCATGCTGCACCACTAGAGTGAAAAGCACCGCCAGCATTCCAAAGTAACCAAACATCAGCCGGAAGCATACAGAACTGAGAAGTGGTCTGTGGTCACAACCTGCAGAACCACTTCTTTATTGGGGGTGTCTTATTAATTGCCTATAATTTTACCTGTTGTCTATTCCATTTTTGCACAACAGCATGTGAAATGTATTGTCAATCAGTGTTGCTTCCTAAGTGGACAGTTTGGTTTCACAGAAGTGTGACTTGGAGTTACATATTTACTTGATTCATTTGTTTAAGTGTTCCCTTTATTTTTTTGAGCAGTGTATATTATAATAGTTGCTATTTTTGTGTTGCATTAATGTTGCATTCTTTATCATTAAAACATTAAAAATATAAAGAAACAATGGTGTGATTTTGTTTGATTGATGGGAATTTACACTGCAACACCTATCCGCCTTAATAAAAAGAAAGTTTCATGTCAGTGTAGCCGCTCAACAGTTACCTCGCATTTTTTAAAGCTGAGTGAGTTTTCGCGGCTTACTTTTTAAAACTCCAGTTCGTCATATATATCCATTAAGTGGTTGAAAAGCCCACCAACAGTCTCTCCTCTGCCAAATTGAATCACGACACCGCCGCCTCCTGATGTTGTAGTTGGAAAGACACCCTGGATGACTGGTCTGAGCCACAGTGCTGACGCTCATTGGAGTCGGGCCAGCATTTGGGCCACAACTGCCTGTTGAATCAGTGGATATAGTACCTCACATATACAACCCAAACAGGTTATTATTGAGGAAATATTCAGTCAAAATGTTTGGTTAAAAAAACGCGATCATTTTCCTCTGGCTGGTATTTGAACAGGGACTGGCTTGAGTACTCGGTGGAAAAGGACTCCGCATTTTGTTATGCGTTGGAAATTCAAATCTCTCTGTATCATCGGATGGCGAACTTCTCCATTAAGAGTTTAATGATTGGAAGCATGCAATTGGAACAGGCAGGGCTTAAATAAGCATGCAGCTTCAAAAAAACAATTTAGCCTGTGAAGCAATGTGGAGTTCAGAAAAAGCGTAGAGCAGGGGTGTCAAGCGACCCCGCAGACTGAGATCGGCCATAGCGGGTTTCTCACCCCGAGATGATTTTGTAATATAAAATGAGCTGCAATTTTCCAATAAAATAAACTACTGTTCCAATTGTGTCCACTGGATGCGCAATAGCAATTGTGTTAAGCAAGCAAACTGTTTATACCGGGGCAGAGCAAATAGGTCAAGCAAGTGCAGCCAGTCCGGATGAGCTACTTTGTTTTTCGCGATGTTTATTACGGCTTCTACTTTTAACGTTATGTGCTTTGGCACCTCGGCCCCTTTATGTCTCTGTCAAAAAAAAAAAAAAGTGGACGCACAGTGCACAGTGTTCCAAGAAAAATTGTGTCATCCTTCTATTTATTCACGGAATTGAATGGGAAAGCTGTATGTTTGGTGTGTTCACAGCATGTTGCAGTGCTGAATAATATTCCCACTATGTGAGTCTTTTCGCTTTGCGACAAATATGACAGCTTTCAAGGACAGCGGAGAAGAGAGGGTGAATAACTGTTGGTGGGTCTGAAAAACAGCAGTCTGTGTTTACTCACCTTCGAGAAATCAGTGTGACGCTGCAGTGAAAGCTAGCTACCTCATTGCTAATGAAATCGCAGTGGCTTCAAAACCATTTGAGTGAGGGTAGAATTTGTAAAAACATGCATGATGAAGGCAGCAGAGATTGTGTGCCCTGAAAAGCACCAGGCTTTTGCAAATATCAACCTAGAAACACAGTTGCAGACCAGGATTTCGATCTTTCAGTGGATTTGTAGCCAGTTGAAGCAAATGTAAGTGCGTTTTTCGGTTGCAAATTGATGAAAGCACGGACATTGCAGGTCATTGCACAACTGGCCATTTTCATCCAGCGGAGTTGATGATGACACATTGACCGTCACCAGAGGTTAGTGGAGTTGGTGCCATACAGATACAACACCGTTATATTTTCTGCACTGCGTCGTAGCTGGACAGGGTCGGAGTGGACTGGTCCGGTCAGCCTGGCTGGATAGTGCCCCTCAATTATCGGAAAAAAAGCAGAACGTTGTACGTTCAAGTGCAATCTGGAAATGGAGGACGTGATTTTGGACTTTTCACTGTATTTTTGCACCAGGAGTCTTTGTGTTGCAAGTCATTAAAGATGGATAACGTCATGAAGGTGGTCATCAAACTGTTAATTTCATCCGATCCAAGCCTGAATCACCGTCAGTTTGACAGCCTTCTCAGAGAATAAAACCACATCTATGGCCTGCCATACCACATTGAGGTCAGATGGTTAAGCCGAGTGCTGTGCTGAAGGCGTTTCTTTGATTCTGAGAAGAAATTGAACAGTTCGTGGAAGAAAGAGGGCAAACCAGTGTTAGAATTTAATTCGCAGAATGGATGCAGGACCTTGCATTTATGGTGGATTTACGACCACCTGAATCCAACAAACACTACTGGGCGCAACAAGATTGCCACGCAGTATTGACAGCATACGTTCTTTCAAGTTGAAGCTGTCATTGTGGAAACGCAGCTCGCGGTGGTGATGCAGCTCACTTCCCCTGTCTGAAAAATGTGTGCGCGAACCCAACATGTGGCAGACATAGGCGGTTCAAAGATAAAATAACCTTGAGTTCTGGTAAGGGGAGTTTTAGCAACGCTTTCAGATTTTTGGTAACGGAGAAAGACTTCTGGCGTTTTTGTTCGCCATTCACCCGTGAATCACTTTGATCTCGTCAGCATCCAACTTGAAATAATAGACTTGCAGTTATTTCCGGTTGTGAAGGGCAAATTTCAGTGGCTGTTGACACATTTTATCAGAATCTCTCTTGCCAGGTTACCCCAACTTACACCCACCATGCAAATTTCAACTTATTACCCAACACATATCTTGACAGTTCTGTAATGAGCATAAATAAAAGCAAGCTATGCTCAAGGCTCACGCACAAGCACTTGAATCACATCCTGTTGGCTGCCACTCAGGATGTGACGCCTGATATTGATGCGCTGGTGAAAGCTAAAGATGCCAGGTATCAGGGTCAAATAACTATCACCTTACTTAAAGTGCTGCATGAACACCTGATATAGTTCTGTGATCTGTGATATACTTCTGTGAATCACTGAGGCATTGTGTGTTTGTGTGTTGTTTGTCTCAAAATTTCAAATAACTTGAGGTGTTTTATGATTAATAGTGATGTTGTGCTTTTGACACACACTGTCCTCCAGGCTCCATCTTTATGTTTATATGTTTTTAGCTGTTGATGTGATATTGTTTTTAGTTGATTTTATTTTATTTGTATATTTAACCTATTCTACTCTGTGGTTCTTGCACTTGTTTGGGAACAGGATTTCACTATTTGTATCTTCATTTCTGCCTTAGAATTATTTCTAAATATAATTCTGTGATCCTGTGAAACAGTTATGTGAATTATTGAGGCATTGTGTGTGTTTGTGTGTTCTTTTTTCTTTTTAATTTTCAAAATAAACTTCCAGGTTTTTATGATTATGTGATGTTGTGCTTGTATTACTCATTTGACACACACTGTCCTCCAGGCTCCAGCTTTTATGTTTTATGTTGATATAGTAAAACAAAAAACAATCTGATATTATTTTAAGTTATATCTTTACATATTCTCCATATTAAAATAGATCTTCCTCATGTGTGAGCTAAAATAGGTTTAGCACCCTGCTCTAGACCCAATTTCCTACCATTTGGTGTAATATCATGTCCTAGATACTTGACGGATTGAGACAGCTGCAGCTTTTTTCTTAGAAACCTTTTCAGCCAGGGCACTAACAGAGCTCTGGTGTCGATTTTGCATGCTTGTTGGGTTTTCAGAACACAGTAACAGGTGGAAATCGACATACTGTAATGCTGTAAGATCTTAACAAACCACTTAATCACCGGGCTGGGGGACAGGAAGAATGGGGGTGTTGCAGAGAGGGTAAGACAAGGCACAATTGCTCCTCTCTCTGCCAAAAATGTGTGGTATCCCTTCCTGACTCAGGATACTGGGCCTGGCTGGGTCTGTGTGTGCTCTTGGGGTGTGAGCGTAATTAGGTTTCACCCCCTCATTCGCCCAGTGTCACACTAATCTCCCATTCACAGAAGTCTGGGAGACCAACCAGCAATGGTACTCGTATAAAACCATCTGTTAGTTGGTTTGGTGCTATCAAGGCCATTGTACGCCTGGTTGAACTGCAGCCCACACCAAGTATGTGTGTGAGAGAGAATTTAGACCCATCCGCTCGTTCCAGTCAGTACCTGCAAACATACCAAACATCAGTATCACTCAGGCAACAATTTTTTGTATCACTAAGCACAAAACAAAACTGAGGCCCACTATAATCTGAGCGTCGTGATATCACTGCATATTAAGCTCTTTGGGGTGTGGTTCCTACTCAAGCCAGTTCTGATTTCCTCATCATAAATCTCCAAAGTGCTAAATCTACTCGTGTAAATCTCTCGTCAATGGTAGTTGGCTGATTGCAATGTAGGTCTGTCTGTGGCATAAAACTGTCTTTCTTTTTCCAACAGCTACGGCGTTGAAAAATCTCTTCTGGGGCTGGGTCACAATTTGATCTGTCAATGTCCTGTATGTTCCATGCATAGTACCAATCACACGTTTGGATAAATAATATTAATTCCCAACTTCCTGCCAAATTTCGGGGGCAACATGCAGAGGCAATAAATTGAAATGTGTCCTGCACATATCATCAATTTTAACCGGCAGGGCCATCGTGAGTAACTCTTTTCTTAATTGCTCGAGGCCCCCACAGTACTGACTGATTCATTTGACATGGAGGATTGACATAGTTTTAGAATTTATCACAACATTGCAGCGCCATATCTACTAGAAATTTTATTGACTCCCACCAAGCGAAGAGATAAACATTGGCTCTTCGGGTGCCAGAAAATTCTTTAAATGCTGTCCAGGGTGTCAACTATCTCAACCTCGTGTCAATTATGTGGGTTGTAAAGAGTGATTTACGGTGGCGGTCCTGTTTGCAGTTACCTCCCTAACCTCCACCCATCCGTTATTGCAGTCTTTAGCAAAATGCTCCGCTCTTTCCACAATTATAGCAGGCAGTTCCTACCCTGTGGTTGCTGTGGAATAGGCCCTCCCTTGTCTCCCCCTCCCTCCTCTCCCTCTACCTCTTCTTTTCCTCTCTGTCCATCATTTGTGAGCCTCCTGAGCCTGCGCTGCTAGCCCTGTCCTTGAGAATGCCAGCTGTGCATTCCTCCTTTTCCATTCTCTGTTTCATCTTATCTTCTTGAGACAGTTGCTGCCTCTCAGCGTGTTTACAGTGTTGGCCGCCTGTTGCTGGTCTGATGCCACTGTGTTTCTGAAACAGTTCTCCAATCTATGCCTGTAGTCCTACAGTGAAACCGAGTCGTTGTAGAGGCGGTGTGTAGAACTGGTTCCTACTGCTCGGAGCTGCCTCTGGGGGGGTCTGTGTCCTGCAAGTCTTATCAGGTCTTGTTAGGAGTAGAGCTGCGGCGGCTGAGCGGGCTGCTGATGACAACCAGGGTCGTGCTGGTGCAGTGGATACAGATATAATAGGGAGGCGGAAAGTCATTGTTTTTCCTTCTCATTCACCATTATTCCTTTAATTTTCTTGTCTGCCCTTCTCTGCTTCTCCTTCCCACTTCTAAAATCATCCCAGTCTATTCTGCCTATCTCTGAAGTCCTGTAACTTCTTTCTACATTCTGCTAACAAAACCTCACTTAATGTGCTTTTCAAGGGAAAATCTGCCACCTTGTGTCAGGCGTGCTGTTCCAAATGTTTCCTGCCCCTTCTCCCACCATTACCTTCACCGGTCCAGTCAGAGGGTCAGGCAGACAGGAGTTCACCATTGTAAACTCCATCTATATACACACACTCAGAGACAAACAAAAACAAACATACAAAACAAACAGTATTTAGTTAGGAACGTCTTCCTTTCTTAAAATGAATTATGGGTTAACTCAAAAACTTTTGATCGTTATGGGTTAACTCGTGTTTCTTAAGCCATCAAAATATGTTTTAATTTCTTTATGTAATTTAGAATTCTGTACCCATACAGTATTTCCCCCTATACAAAATGTTGTATGTGTTTATCATTTAACCAATTATTTCCTAAGTATATCCATTGGGCAAATTCTGCGGCCTTCTAAAATAATGTGCTAACCTGCAGGAATATGTTCTTACTTTATCTCAGACCCTGTCCTGAATCACATAATTATGCATTTACATCAAACATTTGCAAACCATGGCATATCAATTTAATATTAACCCAAAGTACTTTGCCAAATAATGCGCATTTACCGGGCTCTGTTGAAACAGGGTTTTCTCCACACATAAAACCCTCCTTGTCACTAAGACAAGGTCTTCTTCACACACACAGTGGCATTGCACCTGTGTCTACCATCCTGCTCCTACAAAGATCCTAGTCAAATGTTCCTGCTCCAACTTGAGCACTCGTCCCAAATTTCTCCTTTAATTAAAAATATCTCTGTTCCAACAGAGTTCTAATTCAAATTCTAGGACTTCCCCTATCCAGAAATAACTCTGCTACAACAAAGTTTCTAGCTAACTAGGGTGTCTTTATTTTAGCAAAGACCTAATGTGCACACCTGTTCCCAGAACAGGATTTTCTATGATGTTTGAAAGATATCAGTCTCCCCCTTAATTTATTTTGTCTGTTCGGGATGATGTATCCTCCACTGCGTTTTGTTTCTGCTCCTCTTAGTCGGGTGTGGGCTCCCCAGGCACGTCTACTGTGGGCCCTGTGCACGGTTATCCTTGGTCTCCCGGGGAGCGATGAGCAACGGAGTTAGCCATCCCATCCTTGTCGCCCAGAATTGTAGTGGAAATCCCGCCAAAAGGAAAACTCAAACACAACTTTTTATTATAAGATTTGCAAATCTGGAGCTGGTTAATAATCCTCTCACTGTGCAGAGTTAAGCCCAACAAACAAGAGTTGGACTCAGCCTTTATGGAAAATACAACCTCATCTCTACGTGGCAGTTTAGCAGGTGTGTGAGATCATGGTGGGAACATGCGCACAAACAATTGAATGGCGGCAGTTTTGTTACTCCCTTTCTGCTGATAGAATTGTAAACGCTGCTCAAGCCAACCTCTGTTCTCTTCATATCCCACACAGCTGTGCCTTTGAAAGATACGAAAATAACAGGATGGACCAAAAAGCTGTGGTCACTCTCAGAGAGGCTCTTTGTCTTTGGCCGCATGACCAAGTTGCTCAGAAACAAGAGACACTGTCTTCTTCCTACATGAGAGAAACAGACAGTGGAAATGTACAGGTTTAAGGCTTATACAGCACATGTACAGTGCCTTGCAAATTATTCATCCTTGGGTTTTTTCCTATTTTGTTGCATTACAACCTGTAATTTAAATGGATTTTTATTTGGATTTCATCTTAATGACATACACAAAATAGTCCAAATTGGTGAAGTGAAAAAAAAACTTATTTCAAAAATTCTAAAAATCCAATATCTTGGAAAAGTGTTCGTGCATATGTATTCACCCCTTTTCTATGAAGCCCCCTAAATAAGATCTGAAGGTAGTTGGTTTCACCAGAAGTCACATATTTAGTTAGAAGCAAGTCCACCTTTGTGCAATCTAAGTGTCACATGATCTCTGAGCATATATACACCTGTTCTGAAAGGCCCCAGAGTCTGCAACACCACTAAGCAAGAGGCACCACCAAGTACGCGGCACCATGAAGACCAAGGAGCTCTCCAAACAAGTCAGGGACAAAGTTGTGGAGAAGTACAGATCAGGGTTGGGTTATAAAAATTATCAAACTTTCCCGGGCACCATTAGATCCATTGTTAAAAAATTGGAAAGAATATGGCACCACAACAAACCTGCCGACGGGCCCCCATAAATCACCCAGACCAGGCTGGAGGGGCATTAATCAGAGAGGCAACAAAGAACAATACCTAAGGAGCTGCAAACTCCACAGCGAAGGCCTTTATCTGTCCATACAGGACCCTTTAACCATACACTCCCACAGAGCTGGGCTTTATGGAGGAGTGGCCAGAAAACCATTACTTACAGAAAATAAGCAAAACACATTTGGTGTTAAGCCAAAAAGCCATGTGGGAGATTCCCCAAACATATGGAAGAAAGGTACTCTGGTCCAGATGAACTATTGAGCTTTTGCCATCAATCTATGTCTAGCGCAAACCCAACACCTCTCATCACCCCCAAACACCATCCCCACAGTGAGCGCATGGTGGTGGCAGCATCATGCTGTGGGGATTTTTTCATCGACAGGGACTACAGAAACTGGTCAGGAGTGGAAGGATGTTGAATGGCGCTAAATACAGGAAAATTCTTGAGGGAAACCTGTTTCCAGTGTTCCAGAATTAGACTGGGACGGAGGTTCACCTTCCAGCAGGGACAATACCTAAGCATACTGCTAAGCAACACTTGAGTGGTTTAAGGGAAAACATTTAAATGTCTGGGAATGGCCCAACCTCAATCAGTGAAATATGTGTATGACTTAAAGATTACTCCACACCTGTGAACCCATCCAACTTGAAGGAGCTGAGCAGTTTTGCCTTGAAGAATGGGCAAAAATCCCAGTGGCTAGATGTGCCAAGCTTATGGGAATTGGGCTTGCAGCTGTAATTGCTGCAAACGGTGGCTCTACAAAGTATTGACTTTGGGGGGTTGAATAGTTATGCTGCAGCTCAAGTTCTGTTTTTAGTCTTATTTCTTGTTTATTTCACACCCAAAAATATTTTACATCTTCAAAATTTATTGACATGTTGTTAAATCAAATGATACAACCCATTTTAATTCCAGGTTGTAAGGCAACAAAATAGGAAAAATGCCAAGGGGGTGAATACTTTCGCAAACCACTGTATAACAGAGTTTGTAATTTTTTCCACGATAGGTGTCAATGAAAGCCCTTCAAACTGCCAAAGACTTTCCAGCCACCTAGTCATAGTTCTCTTTGCTACCACACAGCAAGCAGTACCGGAGCGCCAAGTCTAGGTCCAAACGGCTTCTTAACAGCCATAAGACTGCTGAATAGCTAATCAAATGGCTACCTGACTATTTGCACTATTTTATATCACTTTACCCTACCTACATATACCTCAATTACCTCACTAACCTGTACCCCAGCACAATACTCATACCTCGGTATATAGCCTCGTTATTGTCATTTTATTGTTGCTCTTGAATTTTACTTTTAGTTCATTTATAAATATTTTCTTAACTCTTATTTTTTCTTAACTGCATTGTTGGTTAAGGGCTTGTAGAAGTAAGCATTTCAGGCACATGTGACAAATACAATTTAATTTGGGGGAAATTAAAGTAGTTGAATGAATAATTAAATAGGCATTTGTGAACATTATATAGCTAGCTACACTGTACAAACACAATATATCACTTTATAGAAATTAAGTAGTGCCTTCAGAAAGTATTCACACCCCTTTACTTTTTCCACATTTAGTTGTGTCTAGTGGGATTCAAATTGATTTAATTGTAATTTTTTTGTCAATGATCTACACAAAATACTCTCTAACGTTTGTAAAAATAAAATAAAACACTAATATCTTGATTAATAATATTCAACCCTATTTCACATGAATCAAACACATTACGTAAAAGACTTTTTAGGCTTATATATGCCCCCATACACTGAGTGTACAAAGCATTGACACCTTCCTATTATTGAGTTGCGCACCCCCTTTGCCCTCACAACAGCCTCGAATTTGTTGGGGTATGGACTCTACAAGGTGTGAGAAAGTGTTCCCAGCCAGGGATGCTGGCCCATGTTGACTCCAGTGCTTCCTACAAGTTGGCTGCGGATGTCCTTTGGGCGGTGCACTATTCTTGATACACACGGAAAACTGTTGAGCGTGAAAAATCCAGCAGCGTTGCAGTTCTTGACACAAATTGGTGCACCTGACAACTACTACCATACCCCTTTCCAAAGGCACTTAAACATTTTGTCTTGCCCATTCACCCCTGAATGGCACACATACACAATCCATGTCTCAATTGTCTCAAGGCTTAATAATCCTTCTTTAACCTGTCTCTCTCCCCTTCATCTACACTGATTGAAGTTGGATTTACCAAGTGACATCAATAAGGGATCATATTTTCACCTGGATTCCCTGGTCAGTCTATGTCTTGGAAAGAGCAGGTGTTCCTAATGTTTTGTACACTCAGTGTATATCACACAATGTCTGGAAGCCATCTACCCAGGAATATTACTCTCGTTATTCCACATGATATTTTCTGCTGACAATAATGAAAAATTAATCTTTGTCTTTATGCAGTGTTTGATCTAAACGTCAGAGGCTATTGAGGGGAATTGGTTACTTTCTATGTGATAGAGTGGAATGGTTTTTTTCTGCTTTGCGGTGTATTCTGAGGTGCTCCTCTCTGACAACCTCTTCCAGCAGTACGTACAGGTGAACGGCCTTTCGCCCGTGTGGCCCTTCAGGTGCATCTTCAGCTGGTGCTGGCAGGAGAATCTCTTCGCACAATGGGGTCAGCTGTATTATTTCTGCCCTGTATGGACCCCCTCTGGTGTCTCTTCAGGTGACCAGCCTGGGCGAAGCGCATGTGACACTGGGTACAGCCAATAAGTCCCCTGTGTGGACCCTCTGGTGCTTCTTCAGGTTACCAGCCTCAGCGAAGCGCCTAGACACTGGGTACAGCCGAAGGGTTTCTCCCCTGTGGACCCTCTGGTGGATCTCCACCTTCTGGAGGCAGCTGGAAGCCTTTGTTACAGAACATGCACTTAGGAACCGTTTCTCTTTACTTTTGCCTGATGTCGCTCCTCTACCCCGTGCCTGGGCCCTTTGTGCACCTTTGAGTTCAATACCTGATCGAAAAGGACGCAGTCCTGTGAATCGGAAGGTCCCATGCGACATGGACACTGGCTGCTTAATCCTGTCGTGTAATGGGGAGTGGGTCGTGACATTTGGATTTGTCTCTAAGCTTTCCCTGTAATCTAAGCCGAAATCTCTGGCCTTGTGAGTGTCCTTCTCCTAAGTGAGTCTTGTGTCTGCATTCCATGTCAGAGGAACGTCTCCATCCACTTTCACAGTCACATCATCTACGACTGTAACCTCCCCTTTCTTATCTAGGCACCCTTCAGAGTATACACTACTACTGTACCGGTTCCAGTCCTCTCTAGACAGATCAGTCTGTGTCTCTAAACCCAAGGGCATGATGCCAGGGTCCATCTCTGTAGTGTAAGAACATGACCTTTGCCAGTCTCTAATGCATCACCTGAGTCCCCGAGAGAATGAACAGTCCTCGGGTTACCGTAAAGTAAATACTCTGAGCCGGGAAGCAGGACAGCCCAGTCTCCCCCAGCCCCAGTCTCTCAGGGTCTGATCTGTGGTCAGATCCTGTGTGTAAGAGCCTGTGTGTTACAGTTAAAGTATCCGTGTCTGTCTCTGACTTGAGGACGGGCAAGTTCTGCGTTCCACTGACCTCTCGCGATCCTCGTCGGGTGCTGGGGCGGCGCTGGGGCGACGGTGGTGGGGTCCTTTGGGCTACATGGGGCTCCACAGCCGCTTGAGTCTGGGTGTCTCCTGCTGTGCCGTGGGTCCTCCTCTCCTTCAGACCTCTCTTGACCCCAGGACCTGCAGCCTCTGCATCTGCAGACTGACACAGGAAGAGAGTTTATTACCGGTATATGAGTTGAATTGGATAACAATGTCGTAGGGGAAGTCTCACAAGCTCCCCTATGGCAGATAAATAAGGATGTACATGTAAACAAGTGAATACCTGAGGGGAGCCTTACTGAAATAAACGGCCACATTTGACTTACAAAGTAACTGTAATATTTTATGCAACACTATTACACTAACCTCATCATGAAATGTGTGCTGGGTTGAGGTTCCACTCCCCCTCATCAACAGTGATTGGTTGGTCATCTCTCCATGTATTGCATCCCGCTGCGCTTCACAAAGCTCCTGTGGCCTCCAGTGAGATGTCCTTCACCTGAGAGAGTGATTGGGGGAAAAGAGGTGTTTAGGTTAGCTACTTTCAATGCTTAATGGTATATTATACACTATTGACATGGTCTAGAAACGGGTCAACATTGAGCACATCTATCTCCTAAATGTTTTGGCATTCAGGTCCAAAAAGTTACTTTCTGACCACTTCTACCATCAGAAAATATTAATAGAAAGTTTCGTTCAAATCAAGGGTGTGGTCAAAAAGTGATTTAAATCAAATTGAACTACCCAATATCATATTCTAAACAGATTATTGATTTACTGCATTATCTATTATTTGCTCACTTAAAAAAACAATGTGATGCATGGAACATAATCAATCGAGCTATAAATAGAATTGTTTCCGTTAAGCTCATTTGGGGGAAAAAAGACGTGGAACGACCCTATTGTGTATTTTCTACAAGATAGCTAAGCTAATCAGGTGAATTATTGCGTAGTATCCAAAAACTGACCAAGAAGCAATTCTGGTTAAGCATATGTGGTTAACACATCTAAAGACACACATGCACATTGGAACGGTGCGACAGCCCCTCGGCCTTGCAAAATGTACCTCTTTCCATTCCTTTGTATTGGTCGAGGATGTTGACACTACTGGGACGACTGGCGAGGACGCGATCTCGCGTTGTCCTCTCTGCGCGCTCCCGTGCCTGCTTCAGTTCCAATAGCTGTAGTTTCCTCCGCAATCCACTGTTTCTTTCTGGCTTTGAGTTATTTCCAAACGAAACACTGCATAGTCGTCGTCTACGAGTTTACAGATATTTGCAACGGCTTCATTCGCTAGCACCTCCATAATGGAGGCTATTTGAGTGTGAAAACTACACAGTCAGCCATTGTTAGCTAACGATTGCAGCTAGGGCTTTACCTAGACAACATCAACCAAGTCCTGTCTCCAACGCGAATGAAAGACTACCTGGGGCAAGTATGTGATGCTGTGCAGTTAAATTAGCAATATTGTGAGTTCCATGGTGGTAATAAATGTCTAAATTACAACAATAAAAACGCTAACGTGAAAATTGTAAATGGTCAACGCTTACTTCCGTTTACTTCTTCGGTAAGATTTTGTGGCGAATTTCACGCCAAAGGTGTATTGCCGCCACCAACTGGACGGGGTGAAAGAATGCACGAAAATCCCATTATGGGGAAGGGGAAATAACATCAAATCAAATCACATTTTATTGGTCACATGCGCCGAATACAACAGGTGCAGACATTACAGTGAAATGCTTACTTACAGCCCTTAACCAACAGTGCATTTATTTTAAACAAAAAGTAAGAATAAAACAACAACAAAAAAAGTGTTGAGAAAAAAAGAGCAGAAGTGAAATAAAGTGACAGTAGGGAGGCTATATATACAGTAAAATAAAGTGACAGTAGGGAGGCTATATATACAGCTATATATACAGGGGGGTACCGTTGCATAGTCAATGTGCGGGGGCACCGGCTAGTTGAGGTAGTTTGAGGTAATATGTATATGTGGGTAGAGATTAAAGTGACTATGCATAAATACTTAACAGAGTAGCAGCAGCGTAAAAAGGATGGGGTGGGGGGCAGTGCAAATAGTCCGGGTAGCCATGATTAGCTGTTCAGGAGTCTTATGGCTTGGGGGTAGAAGCTGTTGAGAAGTCTTTTGGATCCTAGACTTGGCACTCCGGTACCGCTTGCCGTGCGGTAGCAGAGAACAGTCTATGACTAGGGTGGCTGAGTCTTTGACAATTTTGAGGGCCTTCCTCTGACACCGCCTGGTATAGAGGTCTTGGATGGCAGGGAGCTTTGCCCCAGTGATGTACTGGGCCGTACGCACTACCCTCTGTAGTGCTTTGCGGTCAGAGGCCAGGCAGTTGCCATACCAGGCGGTGATGCAACCAGTCAGGATGCTCTCCGATGGTGCAGCTGTAGAATTTTTTTGAGGATCTGAGGACCCATGCCAAATTTTTTTAGTCTCCTGAGGGGGAATAGGCTTTGTCGTGCCCTCTTCACGAACTGTCTTGGTGTGTTTGGACCATGATAGTTCGTTGGTGATGTGGACACCAAGGAACTTGAAGCTCTCAACCTGTTCCACTACAGCCCCGGTCGATGAGAATGGGGGCGTGCTCAGTCCTCTTTTTTTCCTGTAGTCCACAATCATCCTTTGTCTTGGTCACGTTGAGGGAGAGGTTGTTGTCCTGGCACCACACGGCCAGATCTCTGACCTCTCCTCCCTAAGGCTGTCTCATCGTTGTCGATCAGGCCCACCACTGTTGTGTCGTCGGGCAAACTTAATGATGGTGTTGGAGTCGTGCCTGGCCATGCAGTCATGGGTGAACAGAGAGTACAGGAGGGGACTGAGCACGCACCCCCTGAGGGGCCCCCGTGTTGAGGATCAGTGTGGCAGATGTGTTGTTACCACCCTTACCACCTGGGGCGGCCGTCAGGAAGTCCAGGATCCAGTTGCAGAGGGAGGTGTTTAGTCCCAGGATCCTTAGCTTAGTGATAGCTTAGAGGGCACTATGGTGTTGAATGCTGAGCTGTAGTCAATGAATAGCATTCTCACGTAGGTGTTCCTCTTGTCCAGGTGGGAAAGGGCAGTGTGGAGTGCGATAGAGATTGCATCATCTGTGGATCTGTTGGGGCGGTTGCAAATTGGAGTGGGTCTAGGGTTTCTGGGATTATGCTGTTGATGTGAGCCATGACCAGTCTTTCAAAGCACTTCATGGCTACAGACGTCAGTGCTACGGATCGGTAGTCATTTAGGCAGGTTATCTTAGAGTTCTTGGGCACGGGGACTATGGTGGTCTGCTTGAAACATGTTGGTATTACAGACTCAGTCAGGGACATGTTGAAAATGTCAGTGAAGACACTTGCCAGTTGGTCACACATGCTCGGAGTACACGTCCTGGTAATCCGTCTGGCCCTGCGGCCTTGTGAATGTTGACCTGCTTAAAAGTCTTACTCACATCGGCTACGGAGAGCGTGATCACATAGTCGTCCGAACAGCTGGTGCTCTCATGCATGCTTCAGTGTTGCTTGCCTCGAAGCGAGCATAGAAGTGGTTTAGCTGTCTGGTAGGCTTGTGTCACTGGGCAGCTCAAGCGGCTGTGCTTCCCTTTGTAGTCTGTAATAGTTTTCAAGCCCTGCCACATCCGACGAGCGTCAGAGCCAGTGTAGTATGATTCAATCTTAGACCTGTATTGACTCTTTGCCTGTTTGATGGTTCGCCGGAGGTCATAGCGGGATTTCTTATAAGCGTCCGGGTTAGAGTCCCGTTCCTTGAAAGCGGCAGCTCTACCCTTTAGCTCAGTGCGGATGTTTCCTGTAATCCATGGCTTCTGGTTGGGGTTATGTACGTACGGTCACTGTGGGGACGACATCATCGATGCACTTATTGATGAAGCCAGTGACTGATGTGGTGTACTCCTCAATGCTGTCTGAAGAATCCCGAACATGTTCCAGTCTGTGCTAGCAAAAACAGTCCTGTAGCTTAGCATCTGCGTCATCTGACCACTTTTTTATTACGAATCACTGGTGCTTCCTGCTTCAGTTTTTGCTTATAAGCAGGAATCAGGAGGATAGAGTTATGGTCAGATTTGCCAAATGGAGGGCGAGGGAGAGCTTTGTATGCGTCTCTGTGTGTGGAGTAAAGGTGGTCTAGAGTTTTTTCCCCTCTGGTTGCACATTTAACATGCTGGTAGAAATGAGGTAGAACGGATTTAAGTTTCCCTGCATTAAAGTCCCCGGCTACTAGGAGCGCTGCATCTGGATGAGCGTTTTCCTGTTGATTAATGGCCTTGTACAACTCATTCAGTGCAATCTTAATGCCAGCATTGGTTTGTGGTGGTAAATAGACAGCTATGAAAAAATATAGATGAAAACTCTCTTGGTAAATAGTGTGGTCTACAGCTTATCATAAGATACTCTACCTCAGGCGAGCAAAACCTTGAGACTTCCCTTAGTATTTGATTTTGTGCACCAGCTGTTGTTTACAAATATACACAGACCGCCACCCCTTGTCTTACCAGAGTCTGCAGTTCTGTCCTGTCGATGTAGTGTATAGCTCCGCTAGCTGAATGTTGTCATTGTTGTCGTTCAGCCACGTACTCCGTGAAACATAAGATATTACAGTTTTTAATGTCCCGTTGGTAGGATAACCGTAATCTTAAATCGCCAATTTTATTCTCAAAAGATTGAACGTTGGCTAATAGGATTGATGGGAGAGGCAGTTTACTCGCTTCGCCGTCGGATCTACAAGGCACCCGGATCTGCGTCCACGATATCTCCGTCTCTTCCTCACCGCCAATGACGGGGATCTGGGCCTTGTCGGGTGTCTGTATGATATCCTTCGCGAACGCCTCGTTGAAGAAAAAGTCTTCGTCCACCGAGGTGAGTAATCGCTGTCCTGATATCCAGAAGCTCTCTTTGGTTATAAGAGACGATGGCAGAAACATTATGTACAAAATAAATTACAAAATAACGCGGAAAAACACACATAATAGTACAATTGGTTAGAGGGCTGTAAAACGGCAGCCATCTTCTTCCGGGGCTGTTCTACATTATTCCACACAAACTACAAAACATTTACAAAAACAAAAAAATCCCACTCCTTCAGTCATTCAAAACTCAGAGACCCTGCTAAGGCTCTGGGGGCATGAGAGGGTGAGACTGCATGAGACAGTACTCCATCTGTCATTATGTTGTCTTATAATGGTCATATTCTGGTCACGATGTCATACGACCAAAAATGACTAGTTTAAGACATCTTTTTCTGAGATAAAAATATTGGATTTAAGCTGATTGGCCACTCTTTAAAGAGATTATCCGGTACTTTTGTATAATTTTTAGCCAGTAGTTCTGAGACCAGTAGTTTTGGCACTCACACGCCAAAAAGTGGTCCCCGAAAATTGGGTACTACGTCACATATGTCCAGATATGTGCACCACGCCACTGCACTCGCTCTGCTGTGTCCACTGAGCCGTTGGGCCCACCCTGCAACCTCATTGGATAATGCTGCAGGGGCTGAAGTACATTGGCTAGAACTTGAATTGCTAGGGGGGCTGGCCCCAGGTGGGGGGAAATTTAGGGAAAATGGCTTGGCAAAACTTCAAGAAAACAGTCGCTTCAAAACTGAAACAGTAATTCTGCTCATAGATTATGCATGTATGAACTACACATTGACACATCCAGCCAAAAGCAGGAGTTAAAAAAAATACACTACATGGCCACAAGTATGGCCCTTCAAATTAGTGGATTCGGCTATTTCAGCCACACCCGTTGCTGACAAGTGTATAAAATCGAGCACACAGCCATGCAATCTCCATAGACAAACATTGGCAGTAGAATGGCTCCTACTGAAGAGTTCAGTGACTTTCAACGTGGCACCGTCATAGGATGCCACCTTTCTAACAAGTTAGTTCAGTCAAAATTCTGCCCTGCTAGAGTTGACCGGTCAACTGTAAGTGCTGTTATTGTGAAGTGGAAACGTCTAGGAGCAACAACGGCTCAGCCACAAAGTGGTAGGCCACACAAGCACACAGAATGGGACTTCCAAGTGCTGAAGCACGTAGCGCGTAAAAATAGTCTGTCCTCGGTTGCATCACACTACCGAGTTCCAAACTACCTCTGGAAGCAACGTCAGCACAATAAAAGTTAGTCGGAAGCTTCATGAAAATGGTTTCCATGGCCGAGCAGCCGCACACCAGCCTAAGATCACTATGGAGTGGTGTAGGTCGCTGCCATTGGACTCTGGAACAGTGAAAACGTGTTCTCTGGAGTGATGAATCACGCTTCATCATCTGGCAGTCCGTTGGACGAATCGTTTGCGGATGCCAGGAAAACGCTACCTGCCCGAATGCATAGTGCCAACTGTAAAGTTTGGTGGAGGAGGAATAATGGTCTGGGGCTGTTTTACATGGTTCGAGCCTAAGCCCCTTAGTTCCAGTGAAGGGAAATCTTAACTCTACAGCATTGCTGCCCAACCCTCTTCCTGGAGATCTACTGTCCTCTAGGTTTTCAGTCCAACCCTCATTTAGCGTAATCTGATTCAGCTAGTTAAGGTCTTGTTGAGCAGCTAATAAGTAGAATCAGGTGTGTTAGAATTAGGTTGGACGAAAACCCACAGGACGATAGATCTCCAGGAAGAGGGTTGGACAGCCCGCTCTACAGCATACAATGATGACATTCTAGACGATTCTGTGCTTCCAACTTTGTGGCAACTGTTTGGGGAAAGCCCTTTCCCTGTTCCAGCATGACAAAGCAAGGTCCATACAGAAATGGTTTGTCGAGACCGGTGTGGAAGAACTTGACTGGCCTGCACAGAGCCCTGACCTCAACCCCTTGAATACCTTTGGGATGAATTGGAATACCGACTGAGAGCCAGGCCTAATCGCCCAACCTCACTAATGCTCGTGGCTGAATGGAAGCAAGTCCCCTACAGCAATGTTCCAACATCTAGTGGAAAGCCTTCTCCAGAAGAGTGGAGGCTGTTATAGCAGCAAAGGGGGGGACCAACTCCATATTAATGCCCATGATTTTGGAATGAGATGTTCAACGAGCATGTGTTGACATACTTTTGGACATGTAGTGTACTTTCTTAGTAGCCAAAGTACTGCCGCATGTCTTTAAGGGCTGCAAAATGAGCAGGGATGTACCCAGAAGATCCAACACGTTTGCTTAAAGCTGCACTAGGGTCAGATAACATTCCTGTGTAGATTAAGACACCCTGAGCGGGCGTAGATATGGCTCGGAAAATTTACCTCAATCCAGGGATTAGAAATGCGTTGTACCCGAATTGTCCCATTATCCCAACTGTTACACAGAGAAGATTGAACGACTGCCAGCAGTAGCCACAGCAGCCATTATGGATGAATCCCGAACATATTCCAGTCTGTGCTAGCAAAACAGTCCTGTAGTTTAGCATCCGCTTCATCTGACCACTTCCATATTGAGTGCGTCACTGGTACTTCCTGTTTGAGTTTTTGTAAGCAGGAATCAGGAGGATTAAGTTATGGTCCGATTTGCAAAATGGAGGGTGGGGGAAGAGCTTTGCATGCGTCTCTGTGATCTAGAGTTTTTATCCCTCTAGTTGCACAGGTGACATGCTGGTAGTAAATAGGTAAAACATATCAGTTTTCCTGCATTAAACTCACCGGCCATTGGGGGCCGCCTCTGGATGAGCATTTTCTTCTTTGCTTATGGCCCTATACAGCTCGTTGAGTGCGGTCTTAGTGCCAGCATCGGTTTGTGGTGGTAAATAGACAGCTACGAAAAAATACAGATCAACTCTCTTCTGGTAAATAGTAGGGTTTACATGATGAGGTATTCTAACTCAGGCGAGCAGAACCTCGAGACTTCCTTAATATTAGAGACACACCGCTACCCCTGTTCTTACCGTACTCTGCCATTCTGTCCTGCCGATGCGATAGAAAAACCAGCTAGATTTATATTATCCATATCCTTGTTCAGCCATGACACTGAGAAGCATAGTATATTACAGTTCTTAATGTCCCGTTGATAGGATCGGTCTCGAATGGAGCCTGCCCAGTTTATTTTTCAGCGATTGCTCATTTGCCAATAGAACAGAGGGGAGATGCGATTTATTCATTTGCCGCCGTAGTCTCGCCAGGGTGCCTGCGCGGCGGCCTCTATAATGCCTTCTATGAGTGTCTGGGATTAGGGCCTGGTCCGGGGATAATCAATATGTCTTTAGCTTCCGACTCACTGAAGTAGAAGTTCATATCCAAATCGAGGTTAGTGAGAGCTGTTCTTATGTCCAGAAGCTCTTTACGGTCATAGGAAACGATGGCGGAAACATTATGTACCAAAAAAAGACACAAAATAGCACTATTGGTCAGGAGCCCGTAAAACTGACGCATTCCCTCCGGCGCCATTCAATAATTCGTAACATCTTGTAGGGAATTGTAATTCGTAACATATCAGACAAATTCTAATTTGTAACATATCATACGAAATGGATGATGGACTTCTACAAATTAATACCACCATACGAAACGTAACATATCATGCGTTTACTCTGGTCCAACGTTAAATCAACTCGGAAGTTCAAAGACACTGAGTTCTTCCATAGAAGCCGCTTCTCCATAGGTATAATTCTGTGGGCCTAATTCAGATAATGCATGTCATAAGAAGATGCCCAGCGCTTCAAGGCAAGCTTCCTCCATCCTCTCTCCTCACCCGCAAAATGTCAATTGCATCTCGCACCCTACACTGTGACTGGCAGGACAGCGTGTGTGTTTGTCTTTCATTATTATTAAACCATGCTGTTACGGCAAAATACAATTTGCTCTTAACGACTTTCCTATGCAGATTAAATCGCTTACCTGCTCCATAGCAAGCTGCTCTATCTGCACTGGGAAGTAATTTAATGTTGAGCTAAATGTAAAGAACATTTTGATTTCAGAGGTTTATAAAGGAACAGAAAGGAACAATAAAACCGTAACTTTTTTTTTTTTGTTCGAACCCCTGCTGAAAAGTAGTAAGTAGTAGAACATTTGAGAAAGTTGTCAATGATGAGATTCGAACACGCAACCTTTGGGTTGCTAGACATTCACATTATAAACCCACCCACCACCCCGACCAACCACCTTCCTTGCGTTTTTGCCTTAAGTAACCTTCTGTCTTATGTAACCATACCAAATGTAACATGTCATACTAATGTGAGTGTCCCGGATTTACATTTACTATGTTACGTCTAGTCTATGAGACCAGGCTGGAACGCTTCACATCCCTAGCTTATGAAACACATTCCAGACACTGGCTCTTGCTATTTTACTATAACTGATTTGACAGAGAAATATCAGCTAGACAGGATAGTCAGCTGCAGCTATCACCAAGCTAAGCTAGGCCCCGTTTACACTGAAGAGAAAGGATCTTATTGGTTGGTGTCATATAGTTAAAATGGTGTGGTTAAATGAAAAAGGTATGCGCGCTGTTCTTTCAAATACGGTACTGCTTATTACATTACACATCCAATCTCCTATGACCAACATCTTTCAAGCTGAGAGCAGACTTTTTTTTAGAAAGAACAGTGTGTTAGCAAGAATATAGTAGAAAATAATAATTAAACTATTCCATTTACATCACCTCAGTAAGGTAAATATTCAACTGCCCTTGTTCTAGCCTAGGTTTACTGTCTCTCTAAAAAACGGTATCTACACCAGCCTGTTAATTACCCTCTTACCCCAAGACACTTGACATGTTAACTGTAATACAGTGGGTATCGTGAATATTCACCCCCTTGGAATTTTTCACATTTTGTTGCGTTACAAAGTGGGATTGAAATAGATTTAGTGATTTTTTTTGTCATTGATCTACACAAAATACTCCATAATGTCAAAGTGAAAAGAAAATTCTACAAATGTTTACAAATTAATACAATTGTAATAACTAAAATATAGCATAAGTATTCAGCCCCTTTGTTCAGACAAGCCTAAATTAGTTCAGGAGTAAAGTTTGGCTTAACAAATCACATAATAAGTTACATGGATTCACTGTGTGAAATAGGGATTGACCTGATCTTTGAATGACTACCCTTCCTCTGTCCCCCATACATACAGTGCCATACCTTTTGCACGCTTAGAGCCTTATACTAAAATTGATTAAATACACTTTCCTAATCAATCTACACACAATACCCCATTATTACAAAGCGAAAAACAGATAATAAAAACAGAAATACCTTATTTACAGAAGTATTCAGACCCTTTGCTATGAGACTCGAAATTGAGCTCAGGTGCATCCTGTTTCCATTGATCATCCTTGAGCTGTTTCTACAACTTGATTGGAGTCCACCTGTGGTAAATTGAATTGATTGAACATGATTTGGAAAGGCACACACCTGTCATTATATGGTACCACAGTTGACAGTGCATGTCAGAGAAAGAAACTAAGCCATGAGGTTGAAGGAATTGTCCGTGAGAGCTCCGAGACAGGATTGTGTCGAGGCATAGATCTGGGGAAGGGTACCAAAACATTTCTGCAGCATTGAAGGTTCCCAAGAACACAGTGGCCTCCATCATTCTTAAATGGAAGAAGTTTGGAACCACCAAGACTCTTCCTAGAGCTGGCCGCCTGGGCCAAAACTGATCAATCGGGGAGAAGGGCCTTGGTCAGGAGGTGACCAAGAACCCGATGGTCACATTAGAAATACATCAAAACACAATCATGTTGAAGTAAAGAGCCCTGCCAACTAATAGAAACACTTATATTTCATTTTGGATAACTGTTTCTGTACATTTAAGAAACATTGCCTTGTGCCTTGTAATTCCATTAACAAAGACCCACATCTTTTAAGATATTTTCTAAAATCTCTCCCTCATGAGGGAGGATAATGAAAGTTTACAGAAGTTACAAGTGAAGGTAGACTTACCAATTAGTTATAGTGTTTTTACTGATATCAAGTTTGTTTATTAATTATTAAGGGATTAAGACTTATAATTCTGTTACCAAATCGGTAATGGAATTACTGGAATTAAATTGGCTACCATGGGAAATCATAGTAATCACAAACCACAGTTGGGTCACCTGCTACTGTCCTTCCTTCCGCTAGCATACTATTATGTTCAGCTCCTAACTGTTTTCTCTCTTTCTGTCATCTGGTGGACAAAGCAAGACTGTGAAAACAGTCTGGACAAACCCACACTCTCACTCACTCACCCATCTCTCCTCTCCAGTTAATGTCTCCTCTCCGTCTCCTACCACCTACCCTCTTTCCATTTACTGTAACAAGCATCCTCACCCACTGAGCACCAAGGGAAACCGGACGTCCATGGATGTTGAAAAGTAGTTGAACTTTGGTCAGTCCACTGTGGGCTGACCAATTCTGAACCAATCTTGATGTCTGTGTTTCACAAGTTTGGAAAGTACAGTAGAGTTCAGTACAGTCAAGTAGATTATAATGTACCGTACTGAACATATCTACTTTACTGTACTGTACTGTGCTGTCCAAACTTGTGAAACATAGTCGATATGATTGGTTCAGATTTGTGGTCCAGACCATTAATTGTGGTCTTGTTTGGGGGCAGAGCTCATTAGAATAATAGCCAGTGCGTAGAATAATACACAAATATGCAAAGGAGGATATTGCATATTTCTACCTTTGTGTACCTATTCAGGATACATCACCACGAAGAGAACGATATTCATATCCCTAATTTTGCATTTCTGTATAGTACAGATCAGGGACCCATGATGTAATTCCGTTACCGGATGTAAATCCACTTCACTTACTGTAGTTCAATAACCAAAATATATTTTTTTCAAACTCAAGGTGTCATGTCATAGCTGACACCCCATTCTTTCGCAGAAATTTTTGAATCTTAATTCAGAGCAGATATTTAACAGTTTTTGGAAAACGTGGTCACATAAAAATACATGTTTTTGTTTGGTAACATTTTAAAGTGAAAATCTGAGTCTCAGCGTAAATCCGTTATTGTGGAATTGCCCAAATTGAACAGAAATGCATAAAGGTTTATATAAGGAACTCTTTGCTGTACACACAGAAACATTACATTATAAAATGTTAACCACAGTCAAGCCCTTCTCTAACACTGTGATTCAAGTACCTAACAATATGGAGCCATTGGAGTTTATCAAAAAAAGGTTGATATGTGTTGATTTAAGTATAATATTTTGGTTCGACTGAGATAAAGGAACCTCAGTCGCTGCAATGATACAAAAAATAACCAAGTCAGTCAGCCCAGAGTCAATTTTGTATTTAATTTCAGCAACACTCACATAACGTGAAGTACAGTACTTTATTGCACAAAAACGATACGTGGCAAGTAGAATAACTGTTCTCACTATGGTAACACTTAACATTTCTGTAAATCTGGTACCATCGCTTTGATAAAATAAATTTTTTAAATACTTTCGAAAAGGTTCAACATTACATTACACGGATCTTATCTAATTTGTCAAGTGAATTAAGGCACTATCATTATCTCACTATAAAAACACCAATATCAACCTAAAGGGACATACAGTGCCTTGCAAAAGTATTCATCCCCCTTGGCTTTTTTCCTATTTTGTTGCATTACAACCTGTAATTTAAATCGATTTTGTATTTGGATTTCATGTAATGGACATACACAAAATAGTCCAAATTGGTGAAGTGAAAAATGCTAAAAAATAAATAACGGAAAAGTGGTGCGTGCATATGTATTCACCCCCTTTGCTATGAAGCCCCTGAATAAGATCTGGTGCAACCAATTACCTTCAGAAGTCACATAATTAGTTAAATAAAGTCCACCTGTGTGCAATCTAAGTGTCACATGATCTCAGTATACTATACACCTGTTCTGAAAGGCCCAAGAGTCTGCAACACCACCAAGCAAGCGGCACCATGAAGATCAAGGAGCTCTCCAAACAGGTCAGGGACAAAGTTGTGGATAAGTACAGATCAGGGTTGGGTTATAAGAAAATATCTGGTCAGATGAGACTAAAATTGAGCTTTTGGCCATCAAGGAAAACGCTATGTCTGGCGCAAACCCAACACCTCTCATCACCCGGGAATACCATCCCCACAGTGAAGCATGGTTGTGGCAGCATCATGCTGTGGGGATGTTTTTCATCGGCAGGGACTGGGAAACTGGTCAGAATTGAAGGAATGATGGATGGTGCTAAATACAGGGACATTCTTGAGGGAAACCTGTTTCAGTCTTCCAGAGATTTGAGCCTGGGACGGAGGTTCACCTTCCAGCAGGACAATGACCCTAAGCATACTGCTAAAGCAACACTCGAGTGGTTTAAGGGGAAACATTTAAATGTCTTGGAATGGCCTAGTCAAAGCCCAGACCTCAATCCAATTGAGAATTTGTGGTATGACTTAAAGATTGCTGTACACCAGCGGAACCCATCCAACTTGAAGGAGCTGGAGCAGTTTTGCCTTGAAGAATGGGCAAAAATCCCAGTGGCTAGATGTGCCAAGAGACACACCCCAAGAGACTTGCAGCTGTAATTGCTGCAAAGGGTGGCTCTACAAAGTATTGACTTTGGAGGGGTGAATAGTTACGCACGCTCAAGTTGTCTGTTTTGTTGCATCTTCAAAGTGGTAGGCATGTTGTGTAAATCAAATGATACAAACCCCCCATTTTAATTCCAGGTTGTAAGGCAACAAAATAGGAAAAATGCCAAGGGGGGGTGAATACTTTCGCATGCTACTGTTGTTGTCACTCTTAATCAGTGAAGCATTTTTACAGACCCCATCACACCAACCATCACCATATCTACTCTGCCTCATCATACTAATTCTTTCCTCAGTTCACCTCATCCAGTTGAAGTTCCCTATATATCCAAAACCAAAATAATTGACTACAAACTAACTAGTAATATATTACGTCACTATACTCTATACATGGCCAGTGTGCATTTTCTGCTGGTGTATCCTGAGGTAGCTTCTCTCTGAGAACCTCTTCCGCAGTGCGTACAGGCGAACGGCCTCTCTCCCGTGTGGATCTTCAGGTGCATCTTCAACTGGTGCTGGTGGGAGAACCTCTTCTCACACTGGGGACAGCTGTAGGGTTTCTCCCCTGTGTGGACCCTCTGGTGCCTCTTCAGGCTGGATGAGTGGGAGAAATTGGCCCGGCACAGGTGGCAGCCGAATGGTTTCTCCCCTGTGTGCATCCTCTGGTGGATCTCCACCTGTTTGGGGAAACTGAAGGCTTTCCCACAGAACGAACACGGGAAGCGCTTCTCTTTGGCGCTGCCACCCTTACTGATTCCGTCTCTACTACTGTCATTTGTCAATTGGCTTGTGTAGCCATTTAGTGTTGAGGCACTGGCATTGTCTGAGGTCTGGTTTAACATTAGGAGAGTGTGAGGAGGACGAAGGCCAGGGAGTGTCTGTATTGTTGCAGGGTCCATGTTCCAGTTGATAGATCCTATAGAAGGCAGGCTGAAGGCAGCACCTGTTAGGGGTTAACCTGAGGCACCATCAGCCCCTCTGAATCACAACTATAGGAGCAGGATGGAGCATCGCTAGCCGAAGTCTGTGTCTGTTCTCTCCCGCCGCATACGGACACCTCCCCGTCCCTGCAGACCAAGTCTACGCCTCGCCCTGGTCTCAACCAGTCTGTTGTCATGGAGACTACGTTCGGTTGTTTTTTTATGTTCGTCTCTCTGGGTTAACAGTGTTGTTCCCCAGCCCAGAGTTGAGGACGCTGTCCCATCCACTGTCCTCCACTATATCACCTCTGGTCCTGGCCTGCTCAGTGATGTCATCCCCCAGGCCCTTGGCTGCACCCGTCTGGGTCTGGGAATCCAAGATGGCCGCCCAGATCTCCTCTGTTAGCCTCCAGCCAATCACCTGCAGGAAGAGGTTACAAAATAGACTTTACAAACATGGCAGAGAAAACTCTACATATGGAGGTTTTTTTGGTCAATTACCTATTCAAGTTCATACATTGTAATGTGTGTTTTTGTATGTAAACATAAATTGCATTGATTTCTTCTTATGGAATGAAGAAAAAATGAAAGAATAAGGGTTGTTCCACGAAATGAGTGCCTTTTACATCACTTTCATATTTTAGCTAGAAATTATGCACCAATATTGCATTTTAAAATGAAGGGCCCTTTAATATAGACCACATGAAGAATTTAATAAATCAGATATTTTATATGAATAACATTTCTAGTCTGTATCAAAATTCAGCATTTTGACATTTCCCTTTGTGCATCTACTGTGACTCGTAGGAAGATTTTAACCCACTTAACCCCAACATTTCTCTACGTTTTCACCATCATTAAGTAATTTTTTTGCTTTGGCAAAGTAATTACTGAAGATTATATCCACAGAGTAGTGTTATCAACCTGACCTTCAGTATGCTGATCTGTATATCATTTGTATTTCCGGTTTTTATTTTCAATACTGATGCAATTTGCACGTGACAAACACTTGCACAATATGGCTGAGCCTAACCGAACGGCAAACACTACCAGCAGATTGTGAGAAAACGTGCTTGGTCGACTACATTCGGTTACATTCGGCTATTGTTTACATATTGTGAAATGCGTTAACTGATTGAAAATACAAGTGACAGAACCTACCAGCGCCGCAAAAAGTTGGGTAAACAACACTTTCCTGTATATACCTTATCTCCACCTCCAACCACCAAAAGGACCAACAGCATGAACAACCGGTAAAGTAAGTGTAAATATAATTGTATTCAACATTTTGGCTTGTAGAGACTATTTATTTAAGACTGATAGCCACGGAGTAACCATGGTAACAGTCTGATGTTTAGGCAACCATTCCCCCTGTCACAAGGGGATTTATGGCTGATTTAAGATGAATTTGTCAACCCTGTTACGGTCAACCCTGTTACTTTATTTGGCACTTAATAGTCTTTTTTTTGGAGATAGGAAAAAGTGTTTTTTTATTCAATTGAATATGTGCTCTTTATTTTTTACACAAAGTTACACTACTCAAAAGCCACCAAATTGGTGGAATGACCCAATAGCCAGGTGCATCACTATTCCCATTGAAGATCTATTACTGTATGTAGGCTATATGTATTTCTACCTTACCTTGCTCCCCCATCTTTAGTCCACTCAGCAGGTCAATGCTCTCTGGTCCGTCTTCTACTGTCTCCTCTTTGACTAGTAGCAGATCAGGCTTCCCATCCTCCATGTCTACTGACTGTAAGAGATACAGAGATACAGTGAGAAAATCTGATATGAGCACCCTGCGATGGAGTATCTTCTGATTGTGCAATGAGGGATTGCTATGAGTACTATGCAAACGTATTAGTTGTTTTATTGTTTGACACTCTTTAATGGTTTCATAATTCAAAAGACATGGTCCCACACTTAAGACAGAATGTATCAGAGTAGTGCTGATCTAGGATCTTTACATATAACCTTATTCATTATGATCTAAAAGGCAAAACTGATCCTAGATCAGCACTCCTACTCTGAGAGGCTTTGTGGATACGGGCCCTGACCTAATACCATTCAGACAGTAGTTCACAGTGGACTCACCTCAGTGAGACTGTGTGTGGTCCTGTGCTGCTCAGCTGGTTCCTCTGTGGGTTCAGGAGGAGGTGTAGTCTGGTTGTCCTCCATGACCATGGTCCCCTCAGGGTTCTCCAGACCCTCCTCACATCCCTCCTCCTTCACCAGCACCATCTCTGGACCCTCCTCCTGGAAGAGACAGGTGATACCATCAGGTACGTACACACCGGACATTTGACTGGAAGCATTTTCATTTATGTGACATTTGAGAAATTTACGGACCCATATGCATTGGGTGCATGACCTGATTAGGCCGTCCACCCACAGTGCTCAGAATGACAGAAATCACCTTTAGATTATGGTAATTAATCTTACCAGAACATGTAATGGCGTGGATCATTCTTACCGAATTCCCATGCGCACTTTACTTTTCCTCAGCCAACAAGACGAGTAACGAACAGCAAAATCACTAGCCTATGTCAATCTACCATCCCCCATAGTAGAAAAGTGTACCTATTATATTGGTCAGCTTGTCGTTCTGTGCGAGAAAGAAGTAGCCTATTCCAAACAGACTCTGGGACAGTTGTGGGACGATAGATCCCAAATTCATCCAACCAGTAGAACTAGGCTACATCAAAAAAACGTTAAAAAGCAATGAGGTTGCCTCCCGAGTGGCGCAGCGGTCTAAGGCACTGCATCACAGTGCTTGAGGTGTCACTACAGACCCGGGTTCAATCCCAGGTTGTGTCGCAGCCAGCCTTCGACCGGGAGACCCATGAGGCGGCGCACAATTGGCCCAGCCTTGTCCGGGTTAGGGGAGGGTTTGGACAGCTGGGATGTCCTTGTCCCATCGCACTCTAGCGAATCCTTGTGGCGAGCCGGGCGCATGCTTGCTGACTTCGGTCGCCAGTTGTACGCCGTTTCCTCCGACACATTGGTGCGGCTGGCTTCCGGGTTAAGCGAGCAGTGTGTCAAGAAGCAGTGCGGCTTGGCAGGGTCGTGTTTCGGAGGATGCATGGCTCTCGACCTTCGCCTCTCCCGAGACCGTATGGGAGTTGCAGCGATGGGACAAGACTGTAACTACCAATTTGGAAATCACGAAATTGGGGAGAAAAAAAAAGCTATGAGGCTGATTCAACAGATCAGAACGCTTTTACCTTAAAATGTTGATAAACTATTTTTTTCACATTTTTGTGCGAATATTCATTCCATAATGCAATTAGCGGGAAAACGGTCGTTAAAAAGCGCACCCCACATGCGAGTGTTAAAACAGTTTTGAAGCCACTATTAAAAAAGAGCTTCTGTTTTTAATTCTCAACTGGTAATTGAAGCATGCTTCCCATTCGCCCTTCAAGTGCATAGGCAACTGTAGGCAATGTGAGTAGGAGGCAGTATGCATTTTGAAAACATTTACTTCATTGTTTGAAACAACGTTTTACTTCACATTATGTGGCATGTCTTACCTTGCTTCAAAGCAGCCTAGCCAAAATCCCACCATAAAAAAAACGAGACAATTTCTCAAATGCTCTGTAAATTAAATGCTGCTGGTCAAATGTCCAGTGCCACATTTTCCTAATGGAAACCCTGGTAGGTATATTTAGTAAGTGTATATTGGTTATAAAGCGCTGTTGGGTGTATGCAGAATAGGGTGAGATCAGATGTGATGTATACTAAAGAGAGTCTCAATTAAAGTCTTAGAATGTAAAGTCCCATTTTGTGTTTATTACACATAAACAAGTGTTAAATACACCATATGAAAACCACAAAAAATCTGCATGAACTTCATGAATTGCATTCATTTTCTTAGGAAAATGTTTTAGTTGAATGGAAGTAATGAAATAGGCATTTGTGAACATGATATAGCCTACACAGTACAAACACAATATGTAACAGACTTTTAAGGCTTTATATACAGTATCACACAATGTCTGGATGCAATATTCTACCCAGGAATATTCAACACTCTTAGTCTTACTCACATTATTCCAAATGCATCTGTGGATCTTTTATGCTGACAACAATGACAATTCATCTTTGTCTTTAATGCAGGATTTGATCTAAATGTCAGAAGACCTTTCTCCCGTGTGGACCTTCAGGTGCATCTTCAGGTTACCAGCCTGGGCGAAGCGCGATGTGACACTGGGTACAGCTGTAGGGTTTCTCCCCGTGTGGACCTCTGGTGCCTCTTCAGGGTGCAAGCCTGGGCAAAGCGCATGTGACACTGGGTACAGCTGTAGGGTTTCTCCCCTGTGTGGACCCTCTGGTGAATCTCCACCTTCTGGGGGCAGCTGAAGCCTTTGTTACAGAACATGCAGAGGAACCGTTTCTCTTTACTATTGCCTGATGTGGCTCCCCTCCCTGAGCCTTGGCTCTAGCCCTTTGTTTGAGTTCAATACCTGATCGAAAAGGATGCGACTGTGGAATCGGAAGGTGCCATCGATGTGGACACTGGGTTGCAGTCCCTGAACGTGAGTAAAGGGAGGTGAGTCACAACATTTTGATTGTTTTCTAAGCTTTCCTGTAGTCTAAGAAGTCACTGGTGTTGCCCTGCGAGTGTCCTTCTCCTAAGTGAGTCTTGTCTACATCTCCATGTCAGAGGAGTGTCACCCTCCACTTTCACAGTCACCTCATCTACGAGCAGACCCTCTCCTTTCTTATCTAGGCACCCTTCAGAGTATACACTACTACTGTACCTGTTCATTTCCCTCTCATTGGATTAGTATGTGTATCTAAGCCCACAGGCATGTCACCAGGTATCATCTCTGTCTTTGTAGCGTTGAACAGGACGGATCATTGCCAGTCTGTAACGCGTCACCTGAGTCCTGATGGGACAGAACGGGCTCGAGTTACCATAAAGTAAATACTCTGAGCGGGGAGCAGGAGGACAGCTCAGTCGCCCCAGCCCCATTAAAGTCTCGGTGTCTGTCTCTGACTTGAGGGCGGCGTTCGGCGTTCCACTGACCTCCGTGATGCTGCATCGGGTCCTGGTCTGCACTGGGGCAGTGGTGGGGTCCTCCGTGGCTACAGCTGGTGCCACTCCAGCCGCTGCTCCAGTCTGGATGTCAGTGCTGTGTCGTGGGTCCTCCTCTCCTTCAGTCCTCTCCTGCTTGACCCCAGGACCTGCAGCCTCTGCATCTGCAGACTAACACAAGTACGTTTTTTTAATGGGCTTCCAGCTTATATCATCAAATTCATGAAAACGCGGTCAAATAAGATATCCAGTGCCTTCAGAAAGTATTCATACCCCTTGACTTATTCCAAATTTTGTTGTGTTACAGCCTGAATTCAACATTTATTAAATCAATTGTTTTTCTCACCCATCTATACACAATATCCCATAATGACAAAGTGAAAACATGTTTTTAGAATTTTTTTCAAATTTATTGAAAATGAAATACAGAAATATCCCATTTACATAAGTATTCACATCACTTTTGCCAGCGATTACAGCTGTGAGTTTTTCTAGGTAAGTCTCTAAGAGCTTTGCACACCTGGATTATACAATATTTGTACATTATTCTTTTTTAAATTCTTCAAGCTGTCAAGTTGGTTGTTGATCATTGCTAGACAGCCCTTTTCAGGTCTTGCCATAGATTTTCAAGCCGATTGAAGTCAAAACTGTAATTAGGCCACTAAGGAACATTCAATGTCATCTTGGTGTTTTAGGTTATTGTCCTGCTGAAAGCTGAATTTGTCTCCCAGTGTCTGTTGGAAAGCAGACTGAACCAAGTTTTCCTCTAGGATTTTGCCTGTGCTTAGCTCTATTCCTTTACTTTTTATCTTAAACTCCCTAGTCCTTGCCGATGACAAGCATACCCATAACAGGATGCAGCCACCACCATGCTTGAAAATATCAAGAATGGTACTCAGTGATGTGGTGTGTTCGACTTTCCCCAAACAACGCTTTGTATTCAGGACATGAAGTGAATTTCTTTGCCACATTCTTTGCAGATTTACGTTAGTGCCTTATTGCAAACAGGATGCATGTTTTGGAATATTTGTATTCTTTACAGGCTTCCCTTCTTTTCGTTAGAATTGTGGAGTAACTGAAATGTTGTTGATCCATCCTCAGATTTCTCCTATCACAGCCATTACACTCTAACTGTTTTAAAAATCACCATTGGCCTCATGGTGAAATCCCGGAGCAGTTTCCTTCCTCTCCAGCAAATGAGTTAGGAAGGACGCCTGTATCTTTGTAGTGACTGGGTGTATTGATACACTATTCAAAGCCTAATTAATTACTTCACCATGCTCAAAGGTGCCCTTCTTTGCGAGACATGGAAAAACCTCTTTTGTGGTTGAATCTGTGCTTGAAATTCACTGCTCGATTGAGGGACCTTACAGATAATTGTATGTGTGGGGTACAGAGATTGGCAAGTTATTCAAAAATCATGTTAACCACTATTATTGAACACTGAATGAGCCCATGCAACTTATGCAATTTGTTAAGCACATTTTTACTCCTGAACTTATTTAGGCTTGCCAAACCAAAGGGGTTGAAAACTCATTGACTCAAGACATTTCAGCTATTAATTTCTAAAAATGTCTACAAACAAAATTCCACAATTACCTCGGAAACACGTATACATTTTTATATATATACAGTACCAGTCAAACGTTTGGACACACCTACTCATTCCAGGGTTTTCTTTATTTTACTATTTTCTACATTGTAGAATAATAGTGAAGACATCAAAACTATGAAATAACACATATATAGTAACCACTTTTTTTTTTACAAATCAAAATATATTTTATATTTGAGATTCTTCAAAGTAGCCACCCTTTGCCTTGATGACAGCTTTGCACACTCTTGGCATTCTCTCAACCAGCTTCACCTGGATGTATATCAATGTATATTTTAAGCAAATTCTTAACCTACAAAACGAGGAACCACAAAGTATCACTTTCATGGCATACTGATAACAATGTCGTAGGGAAGTCTCTCAAGCTCCCCTAAGGCAGATAGCTCAAGTGAATAGCTGAAGGGAGCCTTTCTGAAACAAACGGGCCACATTTGGATTTACAAAGTGACTGTAATTTCTTATGCACCACTATTACACTAACCTCTATTACGATAACGTGCTGGGTTGAGGTTCCACTCCCCTCATCAACAGTGATTGGTTGGTCATCTCTCCATTTATCGTGTCCCGCTGGCTTCACAAAGCTCCTGTGGCTTCCAATGAGATGTCCGCCACCTGAATGAGTGATTGGGGAAAAGAGGTGGTTAAGTTACCTACTGTCAATGCTCAACAGTATACATTAATGGTCAAAAGTTTTGAGAATGACACAAGTATTGGTCTTCACAAAGTTCGCTGCTTCAGTGTTATGAGATATTTCTGTCAGATGTTACTATGGTATACTGAAGTATAATTACAAGCATTCCATAAGTGTAAAAGGCTTTCATTAACAATTACATTAAGTTTAGGCTTTCATTAACAATTACATTAAGTTTATGCAAAGAGTCAATATTTGCAGTGTTGACCCTTCTTTTTCAAGACCTCTGCAATCCGCCCTGGCATGCTGTCAATTAACTTCTGGGCCACATCCTGACTGATGCCAGCCCATTCTTGCATAATCAATGCTTGGAGTTTGTCAGAATTTGTGGGGGTTTTGTTTGTCCACCCGCCTCTTGAGGATCGACCACAAGTTCTCAATGGGATTAAGGTCTGGGGAGTTTCCTGGCCATGGACCCAAAATGTCGATGTTTTGTTCTTCCAGCCACTTAGTTATCACTTTTGCCTTATGGCAAGGTGCTCCATCATGCTGGAAAAGGCATTGGTCGTCACCAAACTGTTCTTGGATGGTTGGGAGAAGTTGCTGTCGGAGGATGTGTTGGTACCATTCTTTATTCATGGCTGTGTTCTTAGGCAAAAATGTGAGTGAGCCCACTCCATTGGCTGAGAAGCAACCCCACACATGAATGGTCTCAGGATACTTTACTGTTGGCATGACACAGGACTGATGGTAGCGCTCACCTTGTCTTCTCCGGACAAGGTGTTTTCCGGATGCCCCAAACAATCGGAAAGGGGATTCATCAGAGAAAATGACTTTACCCCCAGTCCTCAGCAGTCCAATCCCTGTACCTTTTGCAGAATATCAGTCTGTCCCTGATGTTTTTCCTGGAGAGAAGTGGCTTCTTTGCTGCCCTTCTTTGACACCAGGCCATCCTCCAAAAGTATTTGCCTCACTGTGCGTGCAGATGCACTCACAGCTGCCTGCTGCCATTCCTGAGCAAGCTCTGCACTGGTGGTGCCCCGTTCCCCGCAGCTGAATCAACTTTAGGAGACGATCCTGGCGCTTGCTGGACTTTCTTGGGCGCCCTGACGCCTTCTTCACAACAATTGAACCTCTCTTCTTGAAGTTCTTGATGATCCAATAAATGGTTGATTTAGGTGCAATCTTACTAGCAGCAATATCCTTGCCTGTGAAGCCCTTTTTTGTGCAAAGCAATGATGACGGCACGTGTTTCCTTGCAGGTAACCATGGTTAACAGAGGAAGAACAATGATTTCAAGCACCACCCTCCTTTTAAAGCTTCCAGTCTGTTATTCTAACTCAATCAGCATGTCAGAGTGATCTCCAGCCTTGTCCTCTGATGAGAGAAATAATGAGAGAATCACTGACATGATGGCAGCTGGTCCTTTTGTGGCAGGGCTGGAAATGCAGTGGAAATGTTTTTGGGGGATTAAGCTCATTTTCATGGCAAAGAGGGATTTTTCAATTAATTGCGTTTAATCTGATCACTCTTCATGACATTCTGGAGTATATGCAAATTGCCATCATCAAAACTGAGGCAGTAGACTTTGTGAAAATTAGTATGTGTCATTCTCAAAACTTTTGACCACGACTGTATTCACACTATTGACAGTTTTGACACTGTCTAGAATTGCCAAGGATGTAAGGTAACACTTCTCATAACTTCTTGATATACTTCTTTATTGATTGATGTATTATATTCCATGCATCACATCGTTTTCATTGAGTAAATAATAGGAAATGCAGTAAATCAAGAATCTGGTTAGAATATGATAGTGTCTTTGCGCAAGATAGCCAAGTAATCTGGGGAAATATTGCGTACTATCCTAAATCTGACCAAGACCTTATTCTAGGTAACACATCTGAACACATGTGCAGAGGGGAATGGGTACTGAGCTGCAGTAGATATGAACCGCGACAGGCCGCGCAGCCTCGGCCTTCCTACCTCTTGCCATTCCTCTGTATTGGTTGAGGATCTTGACACTACTTGGACGACTGGCGAGGACGCGCTCTCGCATTGTCCTGTCTGCGCGCTCCCGTGTCACCTTCAATTCCTGTAGCTGTAGTTTCCTCCGCAATGCCCTGTTTTCTTTCTGGCTTTGAGAAATTTCCAAACGAAGCACAGCATAGTCGTCGTCTACGAGTTTACAGATCTCTGCCACGGCTGCATTTGCTAGCACCTCCATGATGGAGGCTATTTGAGTGTGAAAAACCATACAGTTAGCCATTGTTAGCAGCTAGCTAGCGTTACCTAGATAACATATATCAACCAAGTCCTGTCTCCAACGCGAATTAAAGACTACATGGCGTAAGTATGTGATGCTGTGCACTTAAAATAATCATATTTTGAGCTCCATGGCGTTAATAAACGTCTAAATAATAACGATAACGTGGAAATTGTTCTCGGTCACTGTTCACTTCTGTTTACAGTGAAGAGAAACGTTATTGGTGTGCGTCACATCACAAGGGGTGTGGCTAAATGAAAAGCGTATGCGCGCTGTTCTTTGAAATACGGTAGTGCTTATTACATTTTATAAACTGGGTGGTTCGATCCCTGAATGCTGATTGGTTGACAGCCGTGGTATATCAGAGTATACCACGAGTATGACAAAACAATTAGAGCAGTAAAAATAAATATGTTGGTAACCAGTTTATAATAGCACCCCTTGTGCCTTATTGCTTAAACATTACACATCAAGGGCTCTATTTTAACAAACCTAACGCAATGGTAAATCTTACCGCTGGCAGGTAGGGCTATAGGTTCAGGGGTGTGTCAGATATGTTTGCTATTTTCACAACCATAATTATAAGCGCAGTAGCTGGCGGTGGCGCAAAAGGGCTGGGTTTTGATGAATAAACAAGTTCAAGGTGTGTCAAGGCTTGACCCCTCACTGGCCAATCAGAACGTGCTCCATGGCTAAATATGTGGTTGCTTCAAGTTGTTTATTAAAGGTCTTTCATATACAGTGCATTCAGAAAGTATTCAGACCCCTTGACTTTTTCCACATTTTGTTACGTTACAGCCTTATTCTAAAATGGATGAAATTGTCCCCCCCCCAAATCTACACACAATACCCCATAATGACAAAGCAAAAACATATTTTTTATAGATTTATTAAAAATAAAAAACTGAATATACATTTACATAAGTATTCAGACCCTTTACTCAGTACTTTGTTGAAGCACCTTTGGCAGTGATTACAGCCTGGAGTCTTCTTGAGTATGACGCTACAAGCGTGGCACACCTGTATTTGGGGAGTTTCTCCCATTCTTCTCTGCAGATCCTCTCAAGCGCTGCACAGCTATTTTCTGGTCTCTCCAGAAATGTTAGATCGGGTTCAAGTCCGGGCTCTGGCTGGGCCACTCAAGAACATTCAGAGACTTGTCCAGAAGCCACTCCTGCATTGTCTTGGCTGTGTGCTTAGGGTCGTTGTCCTGTTGGAAGGTGAACCTTCGCCCCAGTCTGAGGTTCTGAGTGCTCTGGAGCAGGTTTTCATTAAGGATCGCTCTGTACTTTGCTCCGCTCATCTTTCCCTCGATCCTGACTAGTCTCCCAATCCCTGCCAGTGAAAAACATCCCCACAACATGATGCCACCACCATGCTTCACCGTAGGGATGGTGCCAGGTTTCCTCCAGACATGATGCTAGGCATTCAGGCCAAAAAGTTAAATCTTGGTTTCATCAGACCAGAGAATCTTGATTCTCATGGTGTGAGAGTCCTTTAGGTGCCTTTTGGCAAACCTCCAAGGGGGCTGTCATGTGTCTTTTACTGTGGAGTGGTTTCCGTCTGGCCACCCTACCATAAAGGCCTGATTGGTGGAGTGCTGCAGAGATGGTTGTCCTTCTGGGAAGGTTCTCCCATCTCCAAAGATGAACTCTGGAGCTCTGTCAGAGTGACCATTGGGTTCTTGGTCACCTCCCTGACCAAGAAGAGCATGTGACACTGGGTACAGAGACAGACACTGAGACTGTAACTGTAACAGACAGGCTCCTTACACACAGGATCTGACCACAGATCAGACCCAGAGAGACTGCAGCTGGGACCACTGGGCAGACAGGCTCTTACACACAGGAAACCCGCAGACACTCGGCCCTCCGTGGAATGAGTTTGACGTGCTCTAGACAGATCAGCCTGTGTCTCTAAAACCCAAGGGCATGTTGCCAGGGTCCATCTCTGTAGTGTAAGCTTAGCCGCGGAAAGTTGCGGGCTGAGGTGCTGCAGCACCCCCTGAAAAAATAAATACATATTAATTAATTAAAAAAGATAAATACACTACCGGTCAAAAGTTTTATAACACCTACTCATTCAAGGGTTTTTTCTTTATTTTGACTATTTTCTACATTGTAGAATAATAGTGAAGACATCAAAACTATGAAATAACACATATGGAATCATGTAGTAACCAAAAAGTGTTAAACTAATCAAAATATATTTTCTTCAAATAGCCACCCTTTGCCTTGATGACAGCTTTGTACACTCTTGGCATTCTCACAACCAGCTTCATGAGGTAGTCACCTGGAATGCATTTCAATTAACAGGTGTGCCTTGTTAAAAGTTAATTTGTGGAATTTGTGGAATTTCTTTCCTTCGTAATGCGTTTGAGCCAATCAGTTGTGTTGTGACAAGGTAGGGGGGTATACAGAAGATAGCCCTATTTGGTAAAAGACCAAGTCCATATTATGGCAAGAACAGCTCAAATAAGCAAAGAGAAACGACAGTCCATCATTACTTTAAGACATGAAGGTCAGTCAATACGGAACATTTCAAGAACTTTTAACATTTCTTCAAGTGCAGTACCAAAAAAAAATCAAGCGCTATGATGAAACTGGCTCTCATGAGGACCACAACCGGAATGGAAGACCCAGAGTTACCTCTGCTGCAGAGGATAAGTTCATTAGAGTTACCAGCCTCAGAAATTGCAGCCCAAATAAATGCTTCACAGAGTTCAAGTAACAGACACATCTCAACATCAACTGTTCAGAGGAGACTGTGTGAATCAGGCCTTCATGGTCGAATTGCTGCAAAGAAACCACTACTAAAGGACACCAATAATAAGAAGAGACTTACTTGGGCCAAGAAACATGAGCAATGTCAATACGGAAATAATTTTGATGTCTTCACTATTATTCTACAATGTAGAAAATAGTAAAAATAAAGAAAAACCCTTGAATGAGTAGGTGTTCTCAAACTATTGACCAGTAGTGTGTAACAAAGTGAAAATGTAGTTTCCATCAACCTCGCGCGCAATGTAGACATCAAAGAACGCCACAGTTCGCGGGTAGAGTAGTGGGTGAAACCATTCACTTCAGGAAAAGGGGTGATATAAATAAAGTTTCCTTTAATTTTGTGTTACTGAATTCATAAAAATATTTGCTGCCATTGTAGTAAAGTTGGTAATATGAGAGGTCTTCCGACTTACCATTTTTTGTACTATTTTCTTTTGAAAGAAAAGCTAGTGAGTTTTGAGTGCTTCTCCCCTATTTGGGAAGTTGGTCTGCTTGCTCTTCAGTCTGAGAGAGATATTCTGAGAGCAGTTTAGTGTCTCCTTCCTCTGTATATAAAAACTGTTTAAAACTGTATTTTTATTTTATTTTTATTTCACCTTTATTTAACCAGGTAAGCCAGTTGAGAACAGGTTCTCATTTACAACTGCGACCTGGCCAAGATAAAGCAAAGTAGTGCAATAAAAACAACACAGAGTTACATATGGGGTAAAAAAAAACATAAAGTCAGAAATACAACAGAAAATATATATACAGTGTGTGCAAATGTAGCAAGTTATGGAGGTAAGGCAATAAATAGGCTATAGTGCAGAAGTATAACATAAGTGTTTTTGGAAAACGGGTTTATATATCCTAAAGTCAATAGCAAATGTGGCTATGTATATATTTATTTTGCCGTTAATGTATTGAAGACCTATTTCAGCAAGTTAACCAAGTTTTTGCTGGCTTAGCTAGCCATGTTAATGATGAGCTAACTAGCACCGTTGGTCACTGCACTACAACGTCACGCTAGCTATTGCCAGCAGGTGATTTGCTAGCAGGTGACTTATTGAAATTAAGTGAATGTTTATTTTCTTACTACCTTCAAAGGTTTATATAAAAGGGTTGTACTTGTGCTCTGTATTTATGGATTAATATTACTTCACATTGAGGGTATGTATCACTACTGTTGCTCCTATCTAAAATATATATTGTGTTCTACCTAACCAGTGAATGTGTGGCTGTGACCGTCCTGTCAATGCCTGTCTCACTGTTTGATATCTTTACTGCAGGTATGCTTTTCTGTATTTTTGTTATTTTCTAAACACAACCCATGTATACTATACGATCACTTTGTGGATTCAGTCTGAGAGAGATATTGTGAGAGCAGTGAACGTGTGGCTGTGACTGTCCTGTCAATGCCTGTCATCACTGTTTGATTTATTTTACTGCAGATAAAACCGAGTCAACCTGAAGTGTGGGTGTCTGTGTGCCTTTCTTCTGGGGGATATGTGAAGTTGGTTACATGTGTATATATATTTTTTATTTCACAAAAGTAGTGCACTGGGCCTTTACTAGTCCTGTATTAGTGGACCGTATAGCCGGTTTGGCCCCAAACATCTTCCCGCAGCTAGGAGTGTAAGAACAAGACGGATCATTGCCAGTCTCTAATGTGTCACCTGAGTCCCGATGGGGAATTAACCGTCCCTGGCTCCGATTACCGTAAAGTAAATACTCTGAGCCGGGAGCAGGACGACAGCCCAGTGGTCCCAGCTGCAGTCTCTCTGGGTCTGATCTGTGGTGTGTAAGAGCCTGTCTGTTACAGTTACGGTCTCAGTGTCTGTCTCTCGACTTGAGGACGCGTCCAGCCTTCCACTAACCTCTGTGATGCTGCGTCAGGTCCTTGGCTGCGAAGGGATGGTGGTGGGGTCCTCCGTGACTACAGGGAGCGCTCCAACTACTCCAGTCTGGATTTCTCTGCTGTGCCGTGTGTCTCTCTCCCAGACCTCTCCAGCTTGACCCCAGACTGACAAGAAGAGAGAGAGGTTATTATCGGAACATGAGTTAAATTGGATAACTATTTCATAGGAAGTCTCACAATCTCCCCTATGGCAGATAAATAAGGATGTACATGTAGCAAGTGAATAGCTGAGGGGAGCTTTTCTGAAAAAAACGGCAAATTTGATTTACAAAGTAACTGTAATTTTAATGTAACACAATGGTACACTAACCTCTATCACAATAACGTGCTGGGTTGAAGTTCCAATCCCCTCATCAACAGTGAATGGTTGGTCATCTCCATGTATTGTGTCCCTGGCATCACAAAGCTCCTGTGGCCTCCAGTGAGATGTCCTTCACCTGAGAGAGTGATTGGGGGAAAAGAGGCGGTTAGGTTAGGTACTGTCAATGCTCAATGGTATATTGTACACTATTGACAGTTTTGACACCGTCTAGAATTAGCCAGGATGAAAGGTAACACTTTGCATAACTTCTTGATATACTTTTATAGATCGATTGATTCATGCATCATATTGTTTTCAATGAGTAAATAATAGGAAATGCAGTAAATCGAGAATCTGGTTTGAATATGATATGTCTTTGCGCAAGATAGCTTAGTAATTGCGGGAATTATTGCATAGTATCCAAAAACTGACCAAGAATCACCGCAGCCTCGGTCTTCTGCAAAATGTACAGTACCTCTTGCCATTCCTCTGTGTGGGTCACGATCTTGACACTACTGAGACTGGCGAGGACGCGCTCCCGTGCCACTTTCAGTTCCTGTAGCTGTAGTTTCCTCCCGCAATGCTCTGTTTTCTTTCTGGCTTTGAGTTATTTCCAAACAAAACACTGCATAGTCGTCATCTATGAGTTTACAGATCTCTGCCACGGCTGCATTGCTAGCACCTATAATGGAGGCTATTTGAGTGTGAAAACCATAGCCATTGTCAGTTAACGTTAGATGTAAATGTAAAATGTTAGCAGCTACAGGTAACTGCTAAAATAAAGGAAACACCAACAAAGTGTCTTAATAGGGCGTTGGGCCACCACAAACCAGTTGATGGTGGTGGAAACGCTGTCTCAGGCGCTGCTCCAGAATGCCCGAAAAGTGTTCAATTGGGTTGAGGTCTGGTGACTGAGACACACACACACCTTAAACTCCCAATGCTCCTTTGAGACCCGTCTTTCAAAGTCACTGAAATCTCTTCTTCTATAATAATATAATATAATATGCCATTTAGCAGACGCTTTTATCCAAAGCGACTTACAGTCATGCGTGCATACATTATTATTTTTTTTGTGTATGGGTGGTCCCGGGGATCGAACCCACTACCTTGGCGTTCAAGCGCCGTGCTCTTCCAGCTGAGCTACAGAGGACCACCTTTATCATGGTAGCCAAAATAATGGGCAACATGACGCTAAGCATGAAGGGATGTTAATTGCTTAATTAACTCAGGAACCTGTGTGGAAACCTTCCTTTCAATATACTTTGTATCCCTCATTTACTTAAGTGTTTCCTTTATTTTGGCATTTACCTGTAGCTAGCTAGTGTTACCTAGATAACATCTGTTAAAGTCCTGTCTCCAACGGGAATTAAAGACTAATGTTACCTGGGGTAAGTATGTGATGCTGTGCAGTTAAATTAGTCATATTTTGAGTTCCATGGTGTTAATAAACGTCTACTTAACAAACAAAAAAAAGCAATAACGTGAAAATTGTTGTTGGTCACTGTTCACTTAACGTCACAATGAAGAGAAAGGATCTTATTGGTTGGCTTCATAGCTCAAAGGGTGTGGTTAAATGGAAAAGGTATGGGCGCTGTTCTTTGAAAACCTCCAATGATCAGTATCTTTCAAGATGAGCGCAGACTTGTTTAGAAAGAATAGTTTGTTCGCAAGAATAGAGTAGAAACAAATAGAATAAATTACTTTATTCCATCTACATCACCTCAGTAAGCTAAATATTCAACTATACTTGTTCTAGCCTAGGTTTACGGTCTCTCTAAACACAGGTATTTACACAAGCCTGTTTCAAATTAAAAGTTAACAAAGGGTTAATGAGGGGTATGTGGTTAATTACCCTCTTACCCGAAGACACTTCACATGATAACTATAATATGTCAGCTAAAGAATGGTTCCCAGATATCCCCTGTGTACATCTCAAGCCACACTGCTACGATTTCTCCCCATTGTGGACACTCCTATGTCTGATAAGGCTACTCAGGAAGGAGAAGCTCTTGTGACATAATTTGCACTTGAAGCTGTCCTTGGTGGGAACAGTCTGGTGCTGCTTCCCATACCTAGCCTCAGCAAAGTGCTTCCCACACGTGGGGCAGGCATACGGCTTGTCTGCGTCCGTCCTAACGCTCGGCCTCCCACATTGTGACCCAATGACACCAGAGGAGGTAGAAGCAAGAGTCTTTGAGCTCCCTCCTTGACCTCTAGCCATTGTTTGGGTGTTGTTGGGATTGTGTGCTGTGTTATAGGCTAGGTACCTCTTGTGGTGAACGCCCATCCTGACCCTGTCTGTATTGGTGGGGTAACCATGAGGTAACTGAGGAAGGCTAGACCCAGGCTTCCTATGAACCCATTCACCAGGCATTAGACGAGGCCCTGAAGGAGAAGACAAACTTCCTGATAGACAACCACCAGGGGGGTCTCCCACCACTCTCTCTGAAGGTTGAAGCCCAGGGTGACCTGCTCTGTTCATCATGGATACTGTGGTGTTTGTATCATAGGAACAGGAGGGTCCATCTCTATCAGCCCCAGGCCCTGCTTCATCCCTGCGCTGAGACTGTGAAGAGAAGGGTCTGGGCTGCAGACTGGATCCCTGACTGGAGCCTCTGTCTCTCTGATGACCACCAGGACTGAGGTTGTTCAGTCCTCCTGTCCACTGGTTGTGTTCTGTGTGGTGGTTGTGGGGGAGTCTCTGTCCCTTGTGGTTCGGTCCAGGTTCCGACTCGGGAAGGAAGAGCGACGGCTCCTGATCCAGGGTTCTGATCCGGACCCAGGGTTTTTGACCAGTCGCTGCAGAGGTCCAGTCTCTCCTGTCACCAACACCGACATCAGCAGGTCCTCATGGACTGCAGACTGTAAACACAAAATGTAACAGAAACGTTTATATAAGAAACACTTTGTGTACACACAGAAACATGACATTAAAATGTTAACCATAGTCAAGTACCTAACCATATGGAGCCATTGGAGTTTATTATTTAAAAAAAAGGTCCATATGTGTTGATTCAAGAATGAAGTATAATGTTTTGGTTCGACTGAGACAAGGGAAACTAAGTCTCTGCAATGATACAAAAATAACCAAGTCAGTCAGCACAGTTTTTTATTTAATTTCAACAAAATGGTCATACAGTCACATAACATGAAGTACAGTACTTTTATTGCACAAAACGATACGTGACAAGTAGAATAACCTTTCTCACTATGGTAACCTTTTCTGTAAATCTGGTACCCTTACTTTGATCAAATTAATGTTAGAATACTTTGGCAAAGGTTCAACATTACATTACACAGCTTCACTACTTTATGTCAAGTAAACATGAATTAAGGCACTATAATTCTCATTATAAAACACCAGCATCAAACAACAGGTCAGGGTTGTCACTTAATCAGTGAAGCATTTTTACAGACACCACCCATCACCATATCATCTACTCTGCCTCATCATACTCATTCTTTCCTCAATTCGCCTCATCCAGTTCCCCTACTACATCAAAAACCAACAGAATTAACTATAAACTAACTAGTACTACATTACATGTCACTATACATGGGCCGTGTGCATTTTCTGCTGGTGTATCCTGAGGTAGAACCTCTTGCCACAGTGCGTACAGGCAAACGGCCTCTTGCCCGTGTGGACCTTTAGGTACGTCTTCAGCTGGTGCTGGTGGGAGAACCTCTTCTCACACTGGGGACAGCTGTAGGATTTCTCCCCTGTGTGGACCCTCTGGTGTCTCTTCAGGTGACCAGCCTGGGCGAAGCACATGTGACACTGGGTGCAGCTGGAACGGGAAGCGGGATGCCGTCTGTACTACTCTCATTTGTCAGTGGGCTTCAATTGGCTTGTGTAGCCATTTAGTAGTGTTGAGGCACTGGCATTGTTTGAGGTCTGGTTTAACATTAGGAGAGTGTGAGGGAGGACGAAGGCCAGGGAGTGTCTGTGTTGTCACAGGGTCCATGTTCCAGTTGATAGATCCTATAGAAGGCAGGCTGAAGGCAGCACCTGTTAGGGGGTTAACCTGAGGCCCCATCAGTCTCTGAATCACAACTATAGGAGCAGGACGGAGCATCTTTAGCCAAGTCTGTGTCTGTTCTCTCCTGTCGCACTACAAACTTTCCAGTCCCCGAGACACGAATCTACACCTCGCCCTGTTCTCCAGCCAGTGTGTTGTCATGGAGACTAAGTTTGGTTGTTGTTTTGTGTTCAACTGTCTGTTTCTGGTTTTGGTTAACAGTGTTGTTACCCAGCCCAGAGTTGAGGACGCTGTCCCATCCACTGACCTCCACTATGTCGCCTCTGGTCCTGGTCTGCTCAGTGATGTTATCCCCTGGGCCCTTAGCTGCACCGGTCAGGGTCTGAAATCCAAGATGGCCGCCCAGTCTCCTCTGTTAGCCTCCAGCCAACCACCTGCAGAAGGAGGTTAGAAAATGTATATTTTTTTAAAATTACCTGCTGAAGTTCATACATTAAGACGGGTGTTTTTGTATGCAAACATAAGTTGCTGTATGCTATATATATTTCTCCCTTACCTTGCTCCCCCATCTTTAGTCCACTCAACAGGTCAATGCTTTCTGGTCCGTCCTCTATTGTCTCCTCTTTGACCAGCAGCAGATCAGGCTTCCCATCCTCCATGTCTACTGACTGTAAGAGATACAGAGTGGGAGGATGTTGGAATTAAGAAGGCTGATAGCACCCTGCTATGGAGCATCTTCTGATTGGGCAATGAGGGATTGCTATGAGTATTATGTAAACATGTAGTTGATTTGATACTATGAAAACTTTGATTTAATTACTTGACACTCTTTAATGGTTTGATCATTCAAACTCATGGTGCCCACACTTAAGACAAAATTCATCAAGACCTCGGCCCGTATCCACAAAGAGTCCGGTAGAAGTTCTGATCGAGGATCAGGTCCCCACCTGTCTATAGTCTCATTCATTATGATCTAAAGGCAAAACTGATCTTAGATCAGCACTCCTACTCTGAGAGGCTTTGTGGATACGGGCCCTGACCTAATACCATTCAGCCAGTAGTTGACAGTGGACTCACCTCAGTGAGACTGTGTGTGGTCCTGTGTGCTCAGCTGGTTCCTCTGTGGGTTCAGGTGTAGTCTGGTTGTCCTCCATAACCATGGTCCCCTCAGGGTTCCCCAGACCCTCCTCACACCCCTCCCACCTTCACCAGCAGCACCTCTGGACCCTCCTCCTCCTGGAAGAGACAGGTGATACAGATTACACAGACATACACTCCCTCAGGTATGTACAGTGGGGAAAAAAGTATTTAGTCAGCCACCAATTGTGAAGTTCTCCCACTTAAAAGATGAGAGAGGCCTGTAATTTTTCATCATAGGTACACGGTCAACTATGACAGACAAAATGAGAAGAAAAAAATCCAGAAAATCACATTGTAGGATTTTAATGAATTTATTAGCAAATGATGGTGGAAAATAAGTATTTGGTCAATAACAAAAATTTCTCAATACTTTGTTATATACCCTTTGTTGGCAATGACACAGGTCAAACGTTTTCTGTAAGTCTTCACAAGGTTTTCACACACTGTTGCTGGTATTTTGGCCCATTCCTCCATGCAGATCTCCTCTAGAGCAGTGATGTTTTGGGGGCTGTCGCTAGGCAACACGGACTTTCAACTCCCCTCCAAAGATTTTCTATGGGGTTGAGATCTGGAGACTGGCTAGGCCACTCCAGGACCTTGAAATGCTTCTTACGAAGCCACTCCTTCGTTGCCCGGGCGGTGTGTTTGGGATCATTGTCATGCTGAAAGACCCAGCCACGTTTCATCTTCAATGCCCTTGCTGATGGAAGGAGGTTTTCACTCAAAAAATCTCACGATACATGGCCCCATTCATTCTTTCCTTACACGGATCAGTCGTCCTGGTCCCTTTGCAGAAAAACAGCCCCAAAGCATGATGTTTCCACCCCCATGCTTCACAGTAGGTATGGTGTTCTTTGGATGCAACTCAGCATTCTTTGTCCTCAAACACAACGAGTTGAGTTTTTACCAAAAAGTTCTATTTTGGTTTCATCTGACCATATGACATTCTCCCAATCCTCTTCTGGATCATCCAAATGCACTCTAGCAAACTTCAGACGGGCCTGGACATGTACTGGCTTAAGCAGGGGGACACGTCTTGCACTGCAGGATTTGAGTCCTGGCGGCGTAGTGTGTTACCGATGGTAGGCTTTGTTACTTTGGTCCCAGCTCTCTGCAGGTCATTCACTAGGTCCCCCCGTGTGGTTCTGGGATTTTTGTTCACCGTTTTTGTGATCATTTTGACCCCACAGGGTGAGATCTGCGTGGAGCCCCAGATCGAGGGAGATTATCAGTGGTCTTGTATGTCTTCCATTTCTAATAATTGCTCCCACAGTTGATTTCTTCAAACCAAGCTGCTTACCTATTGCAGATTCAGTCTTCCCAGCCTGGTGCAAGTCTACAATTTTGTTTCTGGTGTCCTTTGACAGCTCTTTGGTCTTGGCCATAGTGGGAGTTTGGAGTGTGACTGTTTGAGGATGTGGACAGGTGTCTTTATACTGATAACAAGTTCAAACAGGTGCCATTAATACAGGTAACGAGTGGAGGACAGAGGAGCCTCTTAAAGAAGAAGTTACAGGTCTGTGAGAGCCAGAAATCTTGCTTGTTTGTAGGTGACCAAATACTTATTTTCCACCATAATTTGCAAATAAATTCATTAAAAATCCTACAATGTGATTTTCTGGATTTTTTTTTTTCTCATTTTGTCTGTCATAGTTGACGTGTATCTTATGATTAAAATTACAGGCCTCATCTTTTTTAAGTGGGAGAACTTGTACAATTGGTGGCTGACTAAATACTTTTTTCCTCCCCCACTGTACACATAGATAATAAACACACTTTCAACATGGAGTGTTTACCCATCCCCACTATGTTTGAGTCCTATACTGTAGTTACAGACTGACTTCATTGTTGTTAAACCCATCATGGTGGACATAAATATGATGTTGTGGGTAAATAATGAGACATCATCAGACAAACCCGACAGTGTAATAAAATAAAAAAATAAAAAAGATAAATTTTTAATAAAAAAATTAAGGATAAAAATAAGTCAGCTATGATAAGTCAAAAGTCAGATAAACCCGACTAAACTATTTTGACGTGTACAGTAGGTGTTGGTTAGTGTGTGGGTACATTTATTTATATTTAAGTGTATATTGGTTATAAAGCGCCCAGAGGTGGGACAAAGTCATTGTTATGTCACAAGTAAGTCTCAAGTCTTTGCCCTCGAGTCCCGAGTCAGTCGGTCAAAGATGAGGCAAGTCCCCAAGTCGAGTCAAAAGTCAAAGCCATCAAGTCTCAAGTCGAGTCCAAAGTCCTACATTTTAGTTTTGAGTCATTTCCAAGTCCTCTTAGCAAGCCTTTGCAAGTCATTACAAGTCCTCGTGCAAGTCTTCTCGAGTCATAAGGCGCAAGTCCAAGTCAAGTCACGAGTATTGATGTTAAAGTCCAAGTCGAGTTGCAAGGTGTCTTTGTACATTTTGTCGAGTCGAGTCTGAAGTCATCAAACAACTCAGTCTGACTCAAGTCCAAGTCACATGACTCAGTCCACACCTCTGTAAAAGCGCTGCTGGGTGTATGCAGAATAGGTGAGATCAGATGTGATGTATCCTAAAGAGTCTCAATGAAAGTCTTAGAATAAAAAGTCCCATTTTGTGTTTATTAAACAAGTATTAAATACACCATATGAAAACCACATACAGGTCTCAACAAAAAATTGATAACTTGCATACATTTTCTCATTGAAAGTGTCTTGGGAAAACATTTTGTAGTTGAATGGAAGTAATGAAATAGGCATTTGTGAACATCAAATATCCTACACAGTACAAACACAATATGTAAAATACTTTTTAGGCTTATGTCTGGATGCAATATTCTACCCAGGAATATTCAACACTGAAATCTGTTACTCTTGTTATTCCAAATGCATCTGTGGATCTTTTCTGCTGACAACCGTGAAAATATATATATTTTCCTGTTATAGAGTAGAATGGTTTTTCTGCTGGTGTATCCTGAGGTAGCTCCTCTCTGAGAACCTCTTCCCGTAGTAGTACAGGCGAACGGCCTCTCTCCCGTGTGGACCATAGGTGCCTCTTCAGCTGGTCCTGGCGGAGAACCGCTCTCACACTGGGGGCAGCTGTAGGGTTTCTCCCCTGAGTGGACCCTCTGGTGCCTCTTCAGGTCACCAGCCTGGCGAAGCACACGTGACACTGGGTACAGCTGAAGGGTTTCTCCCAGTGTGGACCCTCTGTGGATCTCCACCTTCTGCGGGCAGCTGAAGCCTTTGTTACAGAACATGCAGAGGAACTGTTTCTCTTTACTATTGCCTGATGTGGTTCCCCTCCCTGAGCCTGGGCTCTAGCCCTGTCGTTTGAGTTCAATACCTCATCGAAAAGGATGTGGCCGTGTGAATCGGAAGGTGCCATCGACGTGGACACTGGGTCGCGATCCCTGAACGCGTGTAAAAGGGAGTGGGTGGGGACATTTGATTTGTCTCTAAGCTTTCCCTGTAATCTAAGAAATCTCTGCCCTGTGAGTGTCTGTCTCCTAGGTGACTATCTGTATTCCATGTGGGAGGAACGTTGCCCTCCACTTTCACAGTCACTTCATCTACGACCAGACCCTCCCCCTTTCTTATCTAGGCACCTTTCAGAGTATACACTACTACTGTACCGGTTCCAGTCCTCTCTAGACAGATCAGTCTGTGTCTCTAAACCCAAGGATATGTTGCCAGGGTCCATCTCTGTATCATAAGAACAAGATGGATCATCAACACCAGTGTCTAATGCGTCACCATCTCACAGGAATGAACCGTCCTCTGGCTCTGGTGAAATACCGGTAAATACTCTGAGCCAGGAGCAGGAGGACAGCCCAGTATCCCCTGCCCCAGTCTCTCTGGGTCTGATATGTGGTCAGATCCTGTGTGTAAGAGCCTGTGTGTTACAGTTACAGTCTTGTGTCTGTCTCTGACTTGAGGACGGCGTTCGGCGTTCCACTGACCTCCATGATGCTGCGTCGGTCCTGGCCTGGGGCACGGTGGCGAGGTCCTCCGTGGCTACAGGGGGCGCCACTCCAGCTGCTGCTTCAGTCTGGATGTCTCTGCTGTGTCTTGTGTCCCTCCCCTTCAGACCGCTCCTGCTTGACCCCAGGACCTGCAGCCTCTCGCATCTGCAGACTGACACAAGAAGAGTGGGGTTATTATCAGTACATGAGTTGAATTGGATAACAATGTCTTAGGGAAGTATCACAAAGTCCTCTATTGCAGATAAATGAATAGCTGAGGGGAGCATTTCTGAAATAAACGGGCCACATTTGATGTACTGTTATTTTAATGTTACATTATGACACTAACCTCTATCACGATAACGTGCTGGGTTGAGGTTCCACTCCCTCATCAACAGTGATTGGTTGGTTATCTCTCAATGTGTTGTGTCCCGCTGGCTTTACAAAGCTTCTGTGGCCTCAGTGAGATGTCCTTCCCCTAAGAGAGTGATTTGGGGAAAGGGGTGGTTAAGTTAGGTACTGTCAATGCTCCACGCTATATTGTACACTTGACACAGTGGCAAGGATGTCACTTCTCATAACTTCTTGACATACTATTTATTGGTTGATTATGTTCCATGCATCACATTCTTTTGAGTATGAGAATAGGAAATTCAGTAAATCAAGACTCTGGTTAGAATATGATAATGTGAATTGTTTAATATTGTGTCTTTGTGTAAGAAGAATGTTCTTAATTGACCTGCCTGGTAAAATAGCTAAGTAATCAGGGGAAGTAGTGCATCAGGGCAGGCTCAAGGCATAAGTGACATAAGCAGTCGCTTCGGGGCCCCATCTACTAGGACCCCCCCCCAAAGAAATGTATGTATAGAGTGCCTTGAGAAAGTATTGACACCCCTTGACTTTTCCACATTTTGTTGTGTTACAGCCTGAATTAAAAATGGACAACCATCTTTTGGGGTCACTGGCCTACAAACAATACCCCATAATGTCAAAGTGGAATTATGTTTTTCCTTTTTTTAACAAATGAAATTAAAAAGAAATGCTGAAATGTCTTGAGTCAATAAGTATTCAACCCCTTTGTTATGGCAAGCCTAAAATGTGCTTAACAAGTCACATAATAAGTTGCATGGACTCACTCTGTGTGCAATAATAGTGTTTAACGTGATTTTGAATGACTACCTCATCTCTGTACCCTACACATACAGATAATTGTAAGGTATCTCAGTCGAGCAGTGAATTTAAAACACAGATTCAACCACAAAGACCAGGGAGGTTTTCCAATACCTCGCAAAGAAGGGCACCTATTGGTAGATGGGGAAAAAACCAAAGCAGGCATTGAATAGCCCTTTGAGTATGGTGAAGTTATTAATTACACTTTGAATGGTGTATCAATACACCCAGTCACTTCAAAGATACAGGTGTCCTTCCTAACTCAGTTGCCAGAGAGGAAGGAAACCCCTCAGGGATTTCACCATGAGGCCAATGGTGACCTTAAACGGTTACAGAGTTTAATGGCTGTGAAACTGAGGATGGATCAACAACATTGTAGTTACCCACAATACTAACCTAATTGACAGTGAAAAGAAGGAAGCCTGTACAGAATAAAAATATTCCAAAACATGCAACAAAGCAATTAACTTTTTGTCCTGAATATAAAGTATTATGTTTGGGGCAAATCCAATATAAAACACATTACTGAGTACCACTCTCCATATTTTCAAGCATAGTGGTGTCTGAATCATGTTATGGGAATTATTGTAATCATTAAGGACAAAAAAGAAACGTAATGGAGCAAAGCACAGGCAAAATCCTAGAGGAAAACCTGGTTCGGGTCTGCTTTCCAACAGTCATAGGGAGACGAATTCACCTTTCAGCAGGACAATAACCTAAAACACAAGGCCAAATCTACACTGGAGTTGCTTACCAAGAATACAGTGAATGTTCCTGAGCGGCTGAGTTAAATTTACTTGAAAATCTATGGCAAGAAGAACTGAAAATGGTTGTCTAGCAACAACAACCTATTTGACAGAGCTCAAGAATTTTGAAAAGAATAATGGGCAAATGTTGCACAATCCAGGTGTGGAAAGCTTTTAGAGACTTACCCAGAAAGACTCACAGCTGTCATCGCTGCCAAAGGTAAGTCTACAAAGTATTGACTCAGGGGTGTGAATACTTATGTAAATTAGATATTTTAGTATTTCATTTTCAATACATTTGCTAACATTTCTAAAAACATGTTTTCACTTTGTCATTACAGGGTATTGTGTGTAGATTCAGGCTGTAACACAACAAAATGTGTAATAAGCCAAGGGGTATGAATACTTTCTGAAGGCACTCACCGGCCAGTTTATTAGGTATACCACTCCGTTCACGAAAATGTGACAACGGAAGGCAGGCTTCATCAGCGCCGCATACACCACTTTGCAATCTGGAGGCAGTATGCATTTGAAAACATTTTCTCTGTGCCCCATGGCAAAATGTGTAGAATTGCAGGAAATTAACTCTAAAAAATTTTTTTTATCTGCCTTCAAACTTTTGCTTAGGGCCCCCAAAAGGCTAGGGCCAGCCGGAAAACGTGTGGCGAGACAACATTTGCCACAGTACTTTTCAATCTTTCAAAGCAGCAGCAACAAATGCGTTTACCAGACATATTCATTAGTTCATGTCATAGAAAAATGTTTTGCAACGGAAAAGAAAGCAGGTGTTTCTTATTGGACAAGTTTACATAGTACCTCCCCCAATTTCAGCCTGTTTTCCTCAGTTTTGTCTAGTGACGCGGTAGCCCCCCACGCTTGCTGTGACAGGTGGATTCACTTGTCAGTCACAGAGGTCTCCTAGCTACAGCCTACAGAGCCTCATCAACCACGCCTCTCAACAACTAGTTTGGTTGCACCAGCACCTCGTCAAAGACAGTACAGTATGAAGATAGGCAGAAACTGCTTCTCCAATAGAAATCCCCCGATCACGCTTGTAGGCGATGTCATTGCAACGTTGTCTAGCTATACTCATGCGCAGAAACATGTCATCGGGTCTAACGGTCGTCTCGCGCCGAACTGCGCATGTGCAGACCGTTTAATCAAAGACACTACTCCGATCTAAAGTTGTTTTTGTTCTCTCATCGACCTCTCAAACCTCAAACCCCGGCCTGGTCTGTTTGGTCTGCTTCATAAGCGTTCCCGAAGTCTCGCAATGTTGCGCCTCTGGGTTTAGAAACTCTGTGACCTCGTTGTTTGACTGTCCTTGCTATCAGGGATCCTTGGGACGTCCCTACCCCATTGAAGTTGAAAGTTAAAATGGTTAGGTCTTTAGGATAGGGATGTCCCAAGGATTTCGGATAGCACTAAACATTGTTTGACTCGCACTTTACCGCTTTCTTCGCTCACGTTCCGTTCTGTGGAATCTGACTTTGTGGCTGTGTTATCTAGTGTAAACAGTCCTCTCCTGCCTGCCTCATGAGAGAGCAAACACACATTTTAATGGAAAACAGGGCATGTGTTAATAAAAGCAGTTAATAAAAGCAGTTTAGTCGTCTAAAACTAGGTAGAACGATTAAATCTATAGCTACTAACGCTAGACTAGACTAGCTAGATAACATTAGCTAGATATGTTGATGCAGCCAGCAGCTAACGTTAATATGAATTTAGACCAGGGGGTGCAACTTTGGTTTTAGAAGTGGGGGGATTTTCCAATCGTTTCATTCTGAACAGAACCATTCTTTTTTTTTTATTCCGTTCCGACCAGCAAAATACATTTCTGAACCGGTTCGAACCAAAGAAAAGTACTGGATTATATAGCTCCTTTCTGTTCCTTTTTAAACCTATGAAATATAATTTCGTTATTTTCCGGTTTTCGGTTCTGTTCCCTGAACGGGTTCCAACCTACTGATATGAACTGGTAATTCAGGTTTGGTTAGAATAGAGTGCAATGGAATGAGTGATATTCAATTAAATATCCTTCATGAAAAGTGGGATATTATTTTCAATGAGACTTTAGAATGTAGTTGATTTAATGATTGAATATATGGATTTTACAGACAATCAGTACCTACAGTGAGCGCCAGGAAACCAACCTCTGGTGGGACAGATGGAGACCAGGACAACAACACAAGGTTAGTGGTTTTATGACTTACACATAAAAACTGTTACAAAGTCTACTGTGTATAGTGTTAAATGTAACCCTGCCTTACATAAAGATTACAAAATGAATAATTGCAGAAGAGCACTGTAATCAGATGAACAAATAGGTTTTATGACATTAAATTAAGACTTTTCAACATTCAAACCTGCATTTATTTTTATTTTTCAAAGTCCACTGTTTAACATTGTGTGTATAGAGTGAAATTAATATTTAAAGACATTGTAACCATTCTTTGCATAACGCTCAGCCCTGCTATAGTAGTTCACTAAACTACAGAGCATGTTGTCCATTGAAGTTGTCATCTCTGGCTCTTTTGATATTTGATTCAGAATGAATAATAACAAGGTTTGTGGTGGTTTGATCCACCTTAGGCCAGAAGTGTTTCCAATTCACATGACCCGACAAAAAAAATCCCATCCCTATGGTCATAACACAGATGAAAAGGGAAGCTATCTATAACAATATTTTGTCACAGCCTATGAATAGGACCCAGAGTTTTACCTAAACAGAAAATCTAAACAACCAAGCATTCTATTGCATACCATCTAAAAACTGACCAAGTCACAATTCTGGGTAACATCTGAACACATGCGCAGAGGGGAACGGGACGACTTCTGAAAAATGTACCTCTTGCCATTCCTCTGTATCGGTCGAGGATCTTGACACTACTGGGACGACTGGCGAGGACGCGCTCTCTAACTGTCCTCTCTGCGCGCTCCCGTGCCACCTTCAATTCCAGTAGCTGTAGTTTCCGCCGCAATCCCCTGTTTTCTTTCTGGCTTTGAGAAATTTCCAAACGGAACACTGCATAGTCGTCATCTACGAGTTTACAGATCTCTGCCACGGCTGCATTCGCTAGCACCTCCATGATGGAGGCTATTTGAGTGTGAAAAACCACACAGTTAGCCATTGTTGTTAGCGGCTACCTAGCTAGCTAAATAACATCAATCAACCAAGTCCTCTCTCCAACGCGAATTAAAGACTATCTGAGGTAAGTATGTAATGCTGTGCAGTTAAATTAGTCATATTGAGTTCCAGGGTCTTAATAAACGTCTAAATAACAACAATACAAACGCTAACGTGGAAATGGTTCTTGGTCACTGTTTACTTCCTTTTACACTGACGAGAAATGATCATATTTGTTGACGTCATAGCTCAAAGGGTGTGGTTAAATGAAAAAGGTATGCGCGCTGTTCTTTGAATTACGGTACAGCTATTACATTACCAGCGCTTCAGACTAAGGTTCTTTCTGCAATTTTTGTCAAAATTAAGTTGACGTATAGCCTTGTTCTGTTCAATGTTCTCCAACTATATAGTACTCTAAATACCCCCAATTCATGATATTCCGTTCAAAAGGAAAACAAGAAAAAAAATGGTTGACACCATTCAAACCAATGAGGATTCAGAACTTTAAAGCCAATTATCTCAGAATCATATTTTTTGAAGTTAAAGGCCCATTGCAGTCAAAAACGTGATTTTCCTGTGTTTTATATACATTTCCACACTGAGGTTAGAATAATACTGTGTAATTGTGAACATGATGATAATGCCCTTTTGGTGTAAGAGCTGTTTGAAATTTCAGCCTGATTTGGTGGGATGGAGTTGTGGCCTTCCATTATGACATCACCATGCTGTAAATTAGTTAATAGATATTTTTCAATTAAACGTCACAATATGTTTGATTTGGCTGCTGGGGGCACATGTCAAACGGCACATGTCAATAGTTTTAGTGGAGCTGGGGGTCTCCTTGCCCCCCCTCCCCCCTCCTCCTGAAAGTTAGCTTGCTAACTAGCCATTTTGACGTGATGTTATTTTCTAGCTAGCCAATTTGATGTGGTCCATCAATCAGTGTAGCCTATATCATGTATGTTAGCAGCAATCGTAATTGAACACTCTTATAAACAATGTTGAAAAGGGGATCATGTAAGCTAACTTCCCTAGGTAGGCCTTCATTGGTTGGGTCTACTTAGGTCTACTTACCACTATATGTTTAGCCAACTGTACAAAGTTTTACATGGAATAATCATAAATGTGTAGGTCTGACTATGCTCTTCAAGAGGTGATGATATTACAACCAAATAGTTAACATTTATTTAACAATCCCTTAAAACGGCACGCAGTTGTCACTGGTTTTAGTGGAGCTGTGGGTCTCCTTGCCCCCAGCAGGCAAATCGAACACTCTACACCTTAATGAGGTTTAATTGAAAACGAGCTATAGACCAAGAAAGAGAGTTTTAAACCTCTCTGCCAATAACAGCTAATTTTCTGTTTTCCCCTCCCCACTCAGACCACTCCCAGACAGTCCTAGCAAAATTGAGAAATTGCTCTTTGCTAAGAAGCTATTTTTGTTTATTTTGACAGTTTTAATTGAAAACAACCACAGTAAGGTACCTAATTGTTACCCAGAAATGATTTGATATTGAAAAAATTCTACATTGGACCTTTAAAAGAATGTACACTCCCCAGTTTGTAGAGACCTACAGTCAGTCTGGAATATCAAGTACAGGTTCACATTCTTCATGTTTGATATTTCAACCCAGTCATCACAAGACCTGAATGAAGCCTTCAGGCCATTTACTGAAAACAGCTTGAGGTCAAGGACTGTTTGTAAAGATCTCATACCACAAATTATAGATCTAGATAAGCTTGTGAGCCCTGTAAAAAAACAAAAAAAAACAGTTAAGAGGGACTTGATTTGAGCATGTTTTGGTCATTGTTGCAGGTAGCCTAGAGGTTAAGTGCGTTGGACCAGTAACCGAAAGGAATCCCCGAGCAGACTAGGTGAATAAATCTGTCGACGTGCCCTTGATCAAGGCACTCTAACCCTAATTGCGCCAGTGAGCTAAATCAGTGGTTCCCAAACTGTGGGGCATGAGGGGTCGGAACTCAGTCCCGCTTTCAACTCACTTTTGAAAGTTGTAATAGTAGAATGCACAAGGTGAAATTTCGAAATTGGGTAGTGCATCATCACTATTCCTCGTCATGTCAGTCATTGCATACCTTAGAGAGCTATTTATAACTTGTCAGAAATGTCCAGATCAACTAGGCCAGCTAACGTTTTTTAGCCCATAGATTTTGCAGTAATGTTGGAGTCACTCAAATATCACACGAATACACATTAGACATGGCATAATGTATAGAATTGCAAGAAAATTTGCTTTAAAACTGCAAAATGTTCTCTGCACCCCATGACAAATGTGTAGAATTGCAGGAAATAAGCTTTAAACCTGCAAATGTTATCTCCGCCAACAAGAGGGGGTGTGAACAGTTTCTGTCATGAACAGTGTTTGTTGAACCCTGTGCTAAATTACTTAAATGTAAAACGGTCAGCTTCCAGGAATTGTGTACAGATCCTTGCGGCATGGGGCCATGCATTATCATGCTGAAACATGAGGTGATGGCAGCGGATGAATGGCACGAAAATGGGCCTCAGGATCTCGTCACTGTATCTCTATGCATTCAAATTGACATCGATAAAATGCACTTGTGTTCATTGTCCGTAGCTTATGCCTGTCCATACCATAACCCCACCACCACGGAGCACTCTGTTCACAACGTCGACATCAGCAAACCGCTCACCCACACAAAGCCACTACACGCTGTCTACCATCTGCCTGGTACAGTTGAAACCAGGATTCATCCATGAAGACCAGACTTCTCCAGCGTGCCAGTGAGCATTTGCCCACTGAAGTCAGTTATTACGCCGAACTGCAGTCAGGTCAAGACCCTGGTGAAGACGACAAGCACGCAGATGAGCTTCCCTGAGATGGTTTCTGACAGTTTGTGCAGAAATTCTTGGGTTGTGCAAACCCAGTTTCATCGGCTGGTGCTCTTCCTCCCGGGGAGGCCTGCCGGTCCATCACGGTTGAACACTCCACCGTGTCCCCCTCCCACAGTGCAAAGAACCTTGGCGTGACCCTAGACAACACCCTGTCATTCTCTGCAAACATCAAAGCAGTGACTCGCTCGCAGGTTCATGCTCTACAACATCCGTAGAGTACGACCCTTCCTCACACAGGAAGCAGTGCAGGTCCTAATCCAGGCTCTTGTCATCTCCAGTCTAGACTACTGCAACTCTCTGTTGGCTGGGCTCCCTGCTTGTGCCATCAAACCCTGCAACTTATCCAGAACACTGCAGCCCGCCTGGTGTTCAACCCTCCCAAGTCACCCCGCTGCTCCGCACACTCAACTGGCTTCCAGTCAAAGCTCGCATCCACTACAAGACCATGGTGCTTGCCTTCAGAGCAGCAAGGGGAACTGCCCTCTCTGCCTTCATGCTATGCTCAAACCCTACACCCCTACCCGAGCACTCCGTGCTGCCACCTCTGGTATCTTGGCCCTCCCACCCTTCCCATTCAGCCCAGACAAAGCTCTTCCCTGTCCTTGCACAGCAATGGTGGAACCAACTTCCTTCCCCGAGTCCCTGCCAGTCTTTGGAAAAAATCTGAAACCTGACCTTTTCAAAGAGTATCTTATCTTAAATGAATCTCACGGTGCCTCCTACCCACCCATACAACAAAAAACGAAAAGCACTGACTTTGCTGATAACTAATTTGATGGAAAATGTACTTGCTACGACTGTGTGGTTGTCTCATCCAGCTTTCTTAATGCACTAATAGTAAGACGGTCTGGATAAGAGCGCCTGCTAAATGACAAAAATGTCAATGTAAAATGTAAAGTCTCAACAAAAAATCTGCATGAACTGCATTCGTTATCTCATAAATGTATTGGGTGAAAAATGGAGTAGTTCAATGAAAGTAATGAAAGAGGCATTTGTGAACATCATTTAGCCTACACAGTACAAACACTATGTAACAGCCGTTTTAGGCTTATATATGCCTTATATATCACACAATGTCTGAATGCAATATTCTACCCAGGAATATTCAACACAGATCTGTTACACTCGTTATTCCAGATGCATCTGTGGATCTTTTCTGCTGACAACAATGAAAATTAATCTGTCTTTAATGCAGGGTTAGATCTAAACGTCAGAAGCTATCGAGTGGAATGGTTACTTTCTATGTTATAGAGTGGAATGGTGTTTCTGCTGGTGTATCCTGAGGTAGCTCCTCTCTGAGAACCTCTTCTCGCAGTGCGTACAGGCAAACTGCCTTTCTCCCGTGTGAACCTTCAGGTGCATCTTCAGCTGGTTCTGGTGGGAGAAGCTTTTCTCACACTGGGGGCAGCTGTAGGATTTCTCCCCTGTGTGGACCCTCTGGTGCCTCTTTAGGCTGAAAGAGTGGGAGAAGCACATATGACACTGAGTACAGCTGAAGGGTTTCTCTCCTGTGTGGACCCTCTGGTGCCTCTTCAGACTGCCAGCCTCGGCGAAGCGCATACCACACTGGGCACAGCTGAAGGGTTTCTCCCCTGTGTGGACCCTCTGATGGATTTCCACCTTCTGGGGGCAGCTGAAGCCTTTGTTACAGAACATGCAGAGGAACCGTTTCTCTTTACTATTGCCTGATGTGGCTCCTCCCTGAGCCTGGGCTCTAGCCCTGTCGTTTGGGTCCAATACCTGATCGAAGAGGACCCGGCTGTGTGAATCGGAAGGCCCCATTGAAGTGGACACTGGGTCGTGATCCCTGAACGCAGGTAAAGGGGAGTGGGTCTTTACATTTGGATTTGTCTCTAAGCTCTCCGTGTAATCTAAGAAATCTCTGCCTTGTGAGTGTTCTTCTAAGTGAGTCTCGTCTGCATTCCATGTCAGAGGAGCGTTGTCCTCCACTTTCACAGTCATCTCATCTACGACTATAACCTCCCCTTTCTTATCTAGGCACCCTTCACAGTATACACTACTACTGCACCGGTTCCAGTCCCCTCTAGACAGATCAGTCTGTGTCTCTAAACCCAAGGATATGTTGCCAGGGTCCATCTCTGTAGTGTAAGAACAAGATGAATCATCACCACCAGTGTCTAACGCATCACCATCACCATCTCCATGGGAATTAACCATCCTCTGGCTCTGGTAAAATACAGGTAAATACTCTGAGCCAGGAGCAGGAGGACAGCCCAGTCTCCCCAGCCCCACTGGGTCTGATCTGTGGTCAGATCCTGTGTGTAAGAGCCTGTGTGTTACAGTTAAAGTCTCTGTGTCTGTCTCTGACTTGAGGACGGCGTTCGCCGTTCCACTGACCTCCGTGATGCTGCATCGGGTCCTGGGCGGCGCTGGGGCGGTGGTGGGGTCCTCTGTGGCTACAGGGGGCGCTCCAGTCTGGATGTCTTTGCTTTGCCGTTGGTCCTCCTCTCCTTCAGATCTCTCCTGCTTGACCCCAGGACCTGCAGCCTCTGCATCTGCAGACTGACACAAGAAGAAAGGAGGTTGTTACTGGTACATGAGTTGAATTGGATAACAATGTCATACGGAAGTCTCAAAAGCTCCCCTATGGCAGACAAATTAGTCCATGTGAGCAAGTGAATAGCTGAAATAAATGCTCCACATTTGCTATACAAAGTAACTAATTTTAATGCAACATTACTACACTAACCTCTATCACGATAAGGTGCTGGGTTGAGGTTCCACTCCCCTCATCAACAGTGATTGGTTGGTCATCTCTCCATGTATTGTGTCCCGCTGGCTTCACAAAGCTCCTGTGGCCTCCAGTGAGATGTCCTTCACCTGAGAGAGTGATTGGGGGAAAAGAGGTGGTTAAGTTAGCTACTGTCAATGCTCAATGGTATGTATTGTCCACTATTGACAGTTTCGACACTGTATAGAATTGGAAAGGATGTAAGGTAACACTTTGTATAACTTCTTGATATACTATTGTTTTCAATGAGTAAATAATAGAAAATGCAGTAAATCAAGAATCTGGTTAGAATATGAGTGTCTTGTGCTAGACAGACAGACAGATATATACATTTAAGTCATTTAGCAGACACTCTTATCCAGAGCGACTTACAAATTGGTGCATTCAATTTAGGATAGCCAGTGGGACAACCACATCTTGATCACAGTAAGTACACTTCTTCAAACAAGCAGCTGTGAGCAAAGTCAGTGCAAAAGGAACAACTACATCTCAATCACAATAAGTACATTTCTTTAAACAAGTCAGTGCTAGCAGGTGAAATAAGTCAGGTGTTAGTTTAGACAAAAGACAGTGGTAGTAAAGGGGGGTAGAAGGATTACTATTATACTATTCCAGGTATTCCTTAAAGAGGTAGGGTTTCAAGTGTCTCCGGAAGGTGGTCAGTGACTCCGCTGTCCTGGCGTCGTGGGGTGTCCTGGCGTCGTGGGGGAGCTTGTTCCACCATTGGGGTGCCAGAGAAGCGAATAGCTTTGACTGGGCTGAGCGGGAACTGTGCTTCCGTAGAGGTAGGGGTGGATGAACGTAGTGCCCTCGTTTGGGTGTAGGGTCTGATCAGAGCCTGAAGGTAAGGAGGTGCCGTTCCCCTCACAGCTCCGTAGGCAAGCACCATGGTTTTGTAGTAGATGCGAGCTTCAACTGGAAGCCAGTGGAGTGTGCTGAGGAGCGGGGTGACGTGAGAGAACTTGGGAAGGTTGAACACCAGACGGGCTGCAGCGTTCTGGATAAGTTGCAGGGGTTTAATGGCACAGGCAGGGAGCCCAGCCAACAGCGAGTTGCAGTAATCCAGACGGGAGATGACAAGTGCCTGGATTACGACCTGTGCCGCTTTCTGTGTAAGGTAGGGTCGTACTCTGCGAATGTTGTAGAGCATGAACCTGCAGGATCGGGTCACCGCTTTGATGTTAGCAGAGAACGACAGGGTGTTGTCCAGGGTCACGCCAAGGTTCTTTGCACTCTGGGAGGAGGACACAATGGAGTTGTCAACCGTGATGGCGAGATCATGGAGCGGGCAGTCCTTACCCGGGAGGAAGAGCAGCTCCGTCTAGATAGATAGATATATGCACTCACTAACTGTATGCACTCACTTTGCTCTGGATAAGAGCGTCTGCTAAATAACTAAAACGTAAAAATGTAATAGATAGATAGATAGATAGCAGGGCAATTAATGCATAGTATCCAAAAACTGACCAAGACCCAATTCTGGTTAACCATATGTGGGTAACACATCTAGTAACACATGCGCAAAGTGGAACCGGGCGACAGGCCCTCAGCAAAATGTACCTCTCGCCATTCCTCTGTGTCCGTCGAGAATCTTGACACTACTGGGAGGACTGGCGAGGACGCGCTCTCGCATTGTCCTCTCTGCGCGCTCCCGTGCCATCTTCAGTTCCAGTAGCTGAAGTTTCCTCCGCAATGCCCCGTTTTCCTTCTGACTTTGAGAAATTTCAAACGAAACACTGCATAGTCGTCGTCTACGAGTTTACATATCTCTGCCACGGCTGCATTCGCTAGCACCTCTATAATGGAGGCTATTTGAGTGTGAAAAACCACACAGTTAGCCATTGTTAGCTGATGTTAACTGCTAGCTAGCGTTAAGTTACCTAGATAACATCTATCAACTAAATGATATCGCCAACGCCAATTAATGACTCCCCGGAGCAGGTATGTGATGCTATGAAGTTAAATTAGTCATATTTTTGAGTTCCGTGATGTTAATATGTAAATGAAAACGCTAACGTGGAAATTGTTATTCGTCACTGTTTACGTCCGTTTACTTCTTCTTTAAATTTCTATTGGCGGATCGCAACCAACTGAAAGGTGCATATACCGCCACCTACTGTACTGGAGTGTGTGGACGGTCACGGCCTCCTTACTACTATTCTATAACTGAATTTCTAATAAAATAATTCCCAACAATCCTCACTGCTCCCATCCCCCCACCACCCAAAATGCAACCCAATCCCCATCCCCGTCCTACCTCTCTAACCCTATCAAATAAACTCCTTCCTACATCATTTCACAATAATAATACATGTTCAACCATTTCCTCTACCTTACACCCATCACACATTCCAGGACCATGTTTCCATATCAATTTCAAAGAAGGATTCAATCCCGTATGCCCTAATCTCATCCTATACAACATAACTTCCTCCCTTCTGTTCCCATTACATTATCTTCTTTCTTTTCTTTCAAAGACACGTGTTGTCTCAGACCAACTTTCGCTATCTCTCTCAGAACAATCTTCTTGACCCTAACCAGTCAGTCTTCAAGACGGGTCACTCAACCGAGACTGACTCTCCTCTGTGTCATGGAGGCTCTCAGCACTGCCAAAGCTGACTCTCTCTCCTCTGTTCTCATCCTCCTAGATCGATCCTCTGCATTTGACACTGAACCATCAGATCCTCCCTCTCCCTCTCCACCCTCTAAGGACTGGGCGTCTCAGGCTCTGCACACTCTTGGATTGCATCCTACCTGGCAGGCCACCCCTACCAGGTGACGTGGAGATGATCTGTCTGCACCACATACTGTCACTACTGGTGTCCTCCAGGACTCGGTTCTAGGCCCTCTCCTCTTCTCTCTATACACCAAATCACTCGGCTCCGTCATATCCTCACATGGTCTCTCCTATCATTGCTATGCGGATGACACTCAACTACTTTTCTCCTTCCGCCCTTCTGACACCCAGGTGGCGGCACGCATCTCTGCTTGCCTAGCAGATATCTCAGCTTGGATGTTGGCCCACCACCTCAAGCTCAACCTTGACAAGACAGAGCTGCTCTTCCTCCCGGGGAAGGCCTGCCCGCTCCAAGTCCTCTCCATCACGGTTGACAACTCCACAGTGTCTCCCTCCCAGAGTGCAAAGAACCCTGTCGTTCTCTGCAAACATCTGTAGAGTATGACCCTTCCTCACACAGGAAGCGGCGCAGGTCCTAATCCTGGCACTTGTCATCTCCCGTCTGGACTACTGCAACTCGCTGTTGGCTGGGCTCCCCGTTTGTGCCATCAAATCCCTGCAACTTATCCAGAACGCAGCAGCCCGCCTGGTGCTCAACCTTCCCAAGTTCTCCCATGTCACCCCACTCCTCAGCACACTCCACTGACCTCCAGTCGAAGCTCGCATCCACTACAAGACCATGGTACTTGCCTACGGAGCAGCAAGAGGAAATGCCATTCCTTACCATCAGGCTATGCTCAAAGCCTACACCCCAACCTATGGGGAAATTAATGTTTTTTTTGTAGGGGTTTGGACAAACGCAGAACCATGAGGTAATCAAGGGGTCGTTCCATTTGATTTCAATCACTCTTTGACCCACCCTGTATTCAAGAGCATGCTGTGTGTCAACCAATGGCGGGCACAACACAAACACCTCAGATTATGTAAACATATGCAGGGGGGAAAAATATTTGATAAAGAAATTATTAAATAGTTTGCCAAGCCTGTTTGTACGATTTTAAATGATAATATCATTTAAAAGCGTATATTATCAAACTCAACAGTTCATACCTTCCAGTGATGAAGACATGGATGTCTCATGGTATGGTGGAGTATTCAAAATGGGTTCAATTTGAGGACCTCTATCTTCTGAATGTTTTGGCATTCAGGTCCAAAAAGTCACTTTCTGACCACTTCTACCATGGGCAAATACACTACATTACCAAATGTATGTGGACACCTGCTCGTCGAACATCTCATTCCAAAATCATGGGCATTAATATGGAGTTGGTCCCCCTTTACTGCTATAACAGCCTCCACTCTTCTGGGAAGGCTTTCCACTAGATCTTGGAACATTGCTGCGGGGACTTGCTTCCATTCAGCCACAAGAGCATTAATGAGGTCGGGCACTGATGTTGGGTGATTAGGCCTGGCTCGCAGTCATTATTCCAATTCATCCCAAAGGTGTTCGATGGGGGTTGAGGTCAGGGTTCTGTGCAGGCCAGTCAAGTTCTTCACACCGATCTCGACAAGCCATTTCTGTATGGACCTCACTTTGTGCATGGGGGCATTGTCATGCTGAAACAGGAAAGGGCCTTCCCCAAACTGTTGCCACAAAGATAGAAGCACAGAATTGTCTAGAATGTCACTGTATGCTGTAGCGTTAAGATTTCCCTTCACTGGAACTAAGGGGCCTAGCCCGAACCATAAAAACAGCCCCAGACCATTATTCCTCCTCCACCAAACTTTACAGTTGGCACTATACATTGGGGCAGGTAGCGTTCTCCTGGCATCCGCCAAACCCAAGATTTGTCCGTCGGACTGCCAGATGGTGAAGCATGATTCATCACTCCAGAGAATGTGTTTCCACTGCTCCAGAGTCCAATGGCAGCGACGCTTGGCATTGCGCATGGTGATCTTAGGCTTGTGTGCAGCTGCTCGGGCCATGGAAACCCATTTCATGAAGCTCCCGATGAACAGTTATTGTGCTGACGTTGCTTCCAGAGGCAGTTTGGAACTCGGTAGTGAGTATTGCAACCGAGGACAGATGATTTTTACCGGCTTCAGCACTCGGCGGTCCCGTTCTGTGAGCTTGTGTGGCCTACCACTTCGCAGCTGAGCCGTTGTTGTTCCTAGACGTTTGCACTTCACAATAACAGCACTTACAGTTGACCGTGGTAGCTCTAGCAGGGCAGAAAGTTGACGAACTGACTTATTGGAAAGATGGCATCCTATGACTGTGCCACGTTGAAAGTCACTGAGCTCTTTAGTAAGGTCATTCTACTACCAATGTTTGTCTATGGAGATTGCATGACTGTGTGCTTGATTTTATATACCTATCAGCAACGGGTGTGGCTGAAATAGCCGTATCCACTAATTTGAAGAGGTGTCCACATTCTTTTGGCCATAGTGTATTTTATTATGTGGTCTAAAAAGGAAGGAAAACACAATCACGAGGATCCACTTTTATAGACAATATACCGACGCACACTGCTTCCTTCCAAACCACTCATTGTTGAATTTGCGATTTCCGACCTGCTGTGTCATGTTTATGTCCAATGGCCGATGAGCACCGAGACGTTTTATCTGTAATTTCTTTTCATATGACAAGGATTGTAAAGGATTTGCCAGTAGAAGTGATTTCATGATGATGACTGCTTATCTAACTAACTAGCTAAGATTTTGAAAGTATGATGATGTTGACATGATCAGTCCAATCAAAGCTACAGGAGATATGTGATTTGACGTCATGTTATCTGTGGACAATGACCTTGAGCCTTCTTGGACGGGCACTTATACTGTAAATCTATAGTAGCACCCCAGGGGGGCTTGCCTTGAATCACTGAGGTATAATAAGAACTGAACTGCCTAGCTCTCCCGTAGATTATGTAGTGACGTAATGTCCACGAGTGACAGAACCCTGAGCCAATCACGGCGCAACCAGAGAAGATGAACAATGCCTATGCTCTGTGCTTTCGCTGGCTGCCCCTCCACCACAGAAAGCACTGAGCTAGGCTGAAACAGCTGCATTTTGGAGCTGCCTTACTCAAGAAAGACACCAAGTTTGTTTGTATGCTGCTTTATTAACGCAAGGATTATTATTATTTAAAAAAAACATTTTTACGAATTAATGCCAGAATTACATGCAAAACAGGCCAACTTAAAAAATATATATAATTAGGTGGGGGTCAAAACAGGTGAAGCTCTGCCTCACCTGCCCTGAATGACGGGTCGCCACTGTGTAGTTCTATTTTTTTTTTACATTATGTAAAGCTGTAAAAATGATTCATTTCGTATCATACATTGGCGTTTTAACGTAGGCGTTTATTTTGAAGGTAAAATCGGAAAAAAACAGAAGTCTTAATGTTGCTGCCGGGACGCTAATCTAAATAACAACAATAAAAAACGCTAACGTGAAAATTGTTCTTGGTCATGTTTACTTCCGTTTACAATGAAAATAAAGGATCTTATTGGTTGAAGTCATAGCTCAAAGGATGTGTAGTTACAGAAAAGGTTTGTGCGCTGTTCTTTGAAATACGGTACTGCTTATTACATTACATCAAATCTCCTATGATCAGTATCCTTCAAGCTGAGCGCAAACTTGTTAATTGTCTGATTAATCAGGCTGTAATACACCATTCAATTGATATATACAGCCTGAAACTAATGACAGTAACATTGTGCAACGTTCTTACAAGCCAGAATATGGAATAAAATTACATTTGAACTTACTCTACTGGTTATCTGTGCGGTTTGTCCTTCAGTTGATGGAAATTCGACACAAAATTATCCACAGGAAAGTATTGTTAACCCGACTTTTTAGAGCACCAATACTGCCATTGAAATTATCACCTGAACGTGCACAATACCATGTAAACACCTGCAGACTTCAATTTCATGAATGCGTCGCGTGTGCATGTACTTCCATCTTGTGCACGTGCAAACAAATCTTGATTGCCACACACACAGATCTGCGTTTTGAAGTCGGGTTAATAACACTGTCCTGTTGATATTTTGTCTCAAATTTCTACTAACAGAAAGACCAACACCATGGACAATTGGAGTAAGTTCAAATTAAGTTTATTAAACATTCTGACTTGTAAAGGGACGGTTTGGCATTATTGAATGCGTGGCGTTTACATAATTTGAACGCCTCGCCATGTTTCGTGACTAACTTGTTTAGAAAGAACAGTGTAGCAAATAATATAATTACTTTATTCCATCTGCATCACTTCAGTAAGGTAAATATTCAACTGTCCTTGTTCTAGCCTAGGTTTACGGTCTCTCTAAAAACAGGTATTTACACAAGCCTGTTTCAAACGACAAGTTAATGAGGGATATGTGGTTAATTGCCCTGTTACCCAAAGACACTTCACATGATAACTATAATATGTCAGCCAAAGAATGGTTCCCAGATATCCCCTGTGTTCATCTCAAGCCACACTGCTACGACTTCTCCCCATTGTGAACACTCCTATGTCTGATAAGGTTACTCAGGAAAGAGAAACTCTTGTAACATAGTTTGCACTTGAAGGGCTTCTCCTTGGTGTGAACGGTCTGGTGCTTCTTCACATAGCTCGCCTCAGCAAAGCGCTTCCCACACGTGGGGCAGGCATACGGCTTGTCGGCGTCCGTCCTAATGCTCGGCCTCCCATGTTGTGACCCAATGACACCAGAGGAGGTAGAAGCAGGAACCACCACCCTCAGGTTGTTAGTCTTTGAGCTCCCCTCCTTGACCTCTAGCCATTGTTTGGGTGTTGTTGGGATTGTGTACTGTGTTATAGGCTAGGTACCTCTTGTGGTGAACGCCCATCCTGACCCTGTCTGTATTCGTGGAGTAACCATGGGTTAGCTGAGGAAGGCTAGATCCAGGCCCAGGCTTCCTATGAACCCATTCACCAGGCATTAGACAAGATCCCTGAAGGAGAAGACAGACTACCACCAGGGGGTCTCCCACCACTCTCTGTGAAGGCTGAAGCCCAGGGTGACCTGCTCTGTTAATCGTGGATACTGTGGTGTTTGTATCATAGGAACAGGAGGGTCTATCTCTATCTGCCCCAGGCCCTTCTCCATCCCTAAACTGAGATTGTGAAGAGAAGGGTCTGGGCTGCAGACTGGATCCCCTGACTGGAGCCTCTGTCTCTCTGATGACCACCAGGACTGAGGTTGTTCAGTCCACCTGTCCACTGGTTGTGTTCTGTGTGGTGGTGGTGGAGTCTCTGTCCTCGTAGTTTGGTCCTGGTTCCGACTCGGGAAGGAAGAGCAACGGCTCCTGATCCAGGGTCCTGATCCGGGGCCATGGTTTGTGACCAGCCGCCTCAGAGGTCCAGTCTCTCCCATCAGCAACACTGGATATCATCAGGTCTTCATGGACTGCAGACTGTAAAACACATATTGAACAGAAAAGCGTAAAGGTTTATATAAGAAACGCTTTGCTGTGCACACAGAAACATGAAACATTTACAGTACCAGTCAAAAGTTTGACACGCCTACTCATTCAAGGGTTTTTCTTTATTTTTTACTATTTTCTACATTGTAGAATAATAGTGACGACATCAAAACTATTAAATAACACATATGGAATCATGTAGTAACCAAAAAGTGTTAAATCAAAATATTTTATATTTGAGGTTCTTGAAAGTAGCCACCCTTTTGCCTTGATGACAGCATTGCACACTCTTAGCATTCTCTCAACCAGCTTCATGAGGTAGTCACCTGGAATGCATTTAAATTAACAGGTGTGTTAATTTGTGGAATTTCTTTCCTTAATGCGTTTGAGCCAATCAGTTGTGTTGTGACAAGGTAGGGGGGGTATTCCAAAGATAGCCCTATTTGGTAAAAGACCAAGTCCATATTATGGCAAGAACAGCTCAAATAAGCAAAGAGAAACGACAGTCCATTACTTTAAGACACGAAGGTCAGTCAAAACAGAACATTTTAAGAACTTTGAAAGTTTCTTTAAGTGCAGTCGCAAAACCATCAAGTGCTATGATGAAACTGGCTCTCATGAGGACCGCCACAGGAAAGGAAGACCCAGAGTTACCTTTGCTGCAGAGGATAAGTTCTTTAGTTACCAGCCTCAGAAATTGCAGCCCAAATAAATGCTTCACAGAGTTCAAGTAACAGACACATCTCAACATCAACTGTTCAGAGGAGACTGTGTGAATCAAGCCTTCATGGTCGAATTGCTGCAAAGAAACCACTACTAAAGGACACCAAAAAGAAGAAGAGACTTACCAAGAAGCACGAGCAATGGACATTAGACCGGTGGAAATCTGTCCTTTTGGTCTGATGAGTCCAAATTTGAGATTTTTGGTTCCAACCGCCGTATCTTTGTGAGACGCAGAGTAGGTGAACGGATGATCCCCGCATGTGTAGTTCCCACCATGAAGCATGGAGGAGGAGGTGTGATGGTGTGGGGGTGCTTTGCTGGTGACACTGTCTGTGATTTATTTAGAATTCAAGGCACACTTAATCAGCATGGCTACCAAAGCATTCTGCAGCGATATGCCATCCCATCTGGTTTGGGCATAGTGGGACTATCATTTTGTTTTTCAAGAGGACAATGACCCAACACACACCTCCAGGCTGTGTACCGGCTATTTGACCAAGAAGGAGAGTGATGGAGTGCTGCATCAGATGACCTGTCCTCCACAATTGAGATGGTTTGGGATGAGTTGGACCGCAGAGTGAAGGAAAAGCAGCCAACAAGTGCTCAGCATATGTGGGAACTCCTTCACGACTGTTGGAAAAGCATTCCAGGTGAAGCGGGTTGAGAGAATGCCAAGTGTGTGCAAAGTTGTCATCAAGGCGAAGGGTGCAGCTACTTTGAAGAATCTAAAATATTTTGATTTGTTTAACACTTTTTTGGTTACTACATGATTCCAAATGTGTTATTTCATAGTTTTGATGTCTTCAGTATAATGCTACAATGTAGAAAATAGTAAAAATAAAGAAAACCTTTGAATGAGTAGGTGTGTCCAAACGTTTGACTGGTACTGTATATACCACGCCCCCTCATGCTTATTGCTATTATAAACTGGTTACAAACATAATTAGAACAGTAAAAATAAATGTTTTGTCATACCCATAGTATACGGTCTGATATACCACAGCTTTCAGCCAATCAGCATTCAGGGCTCGAACCACTCAGTTTATAATAAAATGTAAACCACAGTCAAGCCCATCTTTTTAATACTGTGATTCAAGTATCTAGCAATATGGAGCCACTGGAGTTTATTATTTAAAAAAATATATAAGTGTTGATTCAAGAATGAAGTATTACGTTTTGGTTTGACTGAGATGGGGAAACTCAGTCCCTGCAATGATGCAAAAATAACCAAGTCAGTCAGCACAGAGTCAATTTTGTATTTAATTTTAACAAAATGGTCAGACTAACAATGTTAAGTACAGTACTTTTATTGCACAAAATGTGACAAGTACACTGAACAAAAATAAGCGCAACATGTAAAGTGTTGGTCCCGTGTTTCATGAGCTGAAATAAGATCCCAGAAATTTTCCATAGTCACAAAAAGCTTATTTCTCTCATTTTGTGCACAAATTTGTTTACATCCCTGTTTGTGAGCATTTCTCCTTTGCCAAGATAATCCATTGACCTGACAGGTGTGGCAAAGCAAGAAGCTGATTAAACGGCATGATCATTACACAGGTGCACCTTGTGCTGGGGACAATAAAAGGCCACTCAAATGTGCAGTTTTGTCACATGACACAATGCCACAGAAGTTGAGGGAGCGTGTAATTGACATGCTGACTGCAGGAATGTCTACCAGAGCTGTTGCCAGAATGTAATGTTCATTTCTCTACCATAAGCCGCTTCAACGCCGTTTTAGAGAATTTGGCAGTACGTCCAACTGGTCTCACAACCGCAGACCACGTGTAACCACGCCAGCCCAGGACCTACACATCCGGCTTCATCACCTGCGGGATCATCTGAGAGCAGCCACCCGGACAGCTGATTAAACTGTGGGTTTGCACAACCGAAGAATTTCTGCACAAATTGTCAGAAACCGTCTCAGGGAAGCGCATCTGCGTGTTTGTCGTCCTCACCAGGGTCTCGACCTGAATGCAGTTCGGCGTCGTAACCAACTGCTGTGGGCAAATGCTCACCTTTGATGGCCACTGGCACACTGGAGAAGTGTGCTCTCCACCGATGAATCCCGGTTTCAACTCTACCGGGCAGATGGCAGACAGCGTGTATGGCGTCGTGTGGGCGAGCGGTTTGCTGATGTCGACGTTGTGAACAGAGTGCTCCGTGGTGGTGGGGTTATGGTATGGGCAGGCATAAGCTACGGACAACGAACACAATTGCATTTTATCTATGGCAATTTGAATGCACAGAGATACAGTGACGAGATCCTGATGCCCATTGTCATGCCATTCATCCGCCGCCATCACCTCATGTTTCAGCATGATAATGCACGGCCCCCATGTCGCAAGGATCTGTACACAATTCCTGGAAGTTGAAAATGTCCCAGTTCTTCCATGGCCTGCATACTCACCAGACATGTCACCCATTGAGCATATTTGGGATGCTCTGGATCGACGTGTATGACCGCATGTTCCAGTTCCCGCCAATATCCAGCAACTTCACACTGCCATTCAAGAGGAGTGGGACAACATTCCACAGGCCACAATCAACAGCCTGATCAACTCTATGCGAAGGAGATGTGTTGCGCTGCATTAGGCAAATGGTAGTCACACCAGATAGTGACTGGTTTTCTGGTCCACACTCCTACTTAAAAAAAAAAGGTATCTGCATATCTGTAGTCCTAGCATTGTTGTTGTCTCGAGACCACATTTTGAGTGTCTCAGTCTTACATTTTACATTTTAGTAATTTAGCAGACGCTCTTAGCCAGAGCGACTTACAGCTAGTGAGTGCATACATTTTTTCATACTGGCCCCCTGTGGGCATCGAACCCACAACCCTGGCGTTGCAAACGTCATGCTCTACCAACTGAGCTACACAGGTCTTGTGTCGGATACATTTGTACTCAGTCTTGACTCGGTCTCAGACAGTGAAGCCTCGTAATTTCTTCCAGAGACCAGCCGAGACCAGCGGAGTAAAAACTCATAATTATCAGCTTCCATTCAGTAAGCGCATAAGCACTTTTCCAGGCCAAATATATACCCTCCTTTCTTGAAACATTAATACCTGCAGTCTTGATCTATTATAGACATGTTTGCGCAGTGGCAAACCTATTGGACCAAGGCCTTCAGTGGCAAACCTATTGGACCAAGGCCTTCAGTGGCAAACCTATTGGACCAAGGCCTTCAGTGTGTGACAGGTTCGTGATGATGAAAGGACAGCAATGGTAATACCTGCGCACTCATGCACTTTTTGTAAAACGGAGGGTATACGCAGGTATACGCTGTATACCCACTTTTTTGTTTTATGGGCATTCCGTATACTCACTTCTTAATCCCTACTGACGCGAATCAAAGTAGTGTAGTGAAGTTATACGATTTATCAGTTATGAAGTACAATAGAGAAATCATGCACAAAGTAGCCTACACAATCGCAAAGCACGTGAAATATATTCACATGCGCGCCGCACACAGCCTAGCTTCAGCAGAATATCATCTGCAGGCAGCAAGAGCGCACCGCTCTCAACTGGTTTTGGCATGGAGCAGCTCGCAGAAGAATGACATCGGTAGCCGGGTAGGGTAGCTAGGAAATACTGTATAACTTATATCTACAAGTAAATGGGTATACAAACCAGGTATTGAAATGTATACCCACTTCTCCAGGCACCACTACACCACTGCATAGTGCAGATGGAAAGACAGCAGTCCCACACAGCATGATGTTAAAGATAAGCAGTCCATTCACACGGACAAAACAAGCCAGTAGGTCCCAATCATAAGAATACAAAAACACAACTATTAGGCTAAGCATTTCCTAATAGAAATGTACAACTATTATTTCCCATTGCAAAAAAAACAACACATTTAGCACACAAAGTAACCAGTGACCTAAAGTTTAAATGCAACAATGTTTCACACACAAGTTATTTTCAAAGCGATGGCTAAGAAAAGCAAGCAAGTTCCAAGAAAAAAACAGTTCCACTCACCAGATGATGATCATTTGAAAACTTCACTTCTTGTTGAAAGTTATTCTTGAAAAGGGAGAAGCTAACAAATTAGCAAAAACATCTTCTTTGAAAACAACTGCTGCAGCCACTGCAAACTAGCCTACAACAAAAGATACCTAGCTAGACCACGAGAAAACTACTGCTCGCTATTGTGTAGTGATCTGTTGGCCTTTGAGAAGGCAGATGTTTCCATGTTTCCATTTTTGTAAAAACGATCCCACCCATTACAAATCAAAATGTGATTGGTTGATTCCACTGTCACGCCAAAATGTTGTCCTAATACAGTTGAATGGCAGATGCCTTGTGTCTAGCCTCTGATGGCCTAGCCAATGGCTTACTTAGCTAGCTAGATTTATCTCCCCAGAGACCACCAAAGAAAAATCCTGATTTTGATATTTTTTTCTCTTAAGTGTTAACCCTTTCCTTTTCAACAAAAATCTAATAGCTTAAATCAGAACATCATTGAAAATAATGTAAATATAATTATTTTATAAATCCTTAGCCCTTCTCTGAAGGTGTAGAAGGCCCACGTAGTTTGGGTTAGTAATAATTTGTAGAGTGGCTCTATTTTCCCTCAGCATGCATTTTTTCACCATTCTGAATGTCTAAATAATCCATATGTTCTTCTGAAATAGGGACACAGAAATACTGGACATTTTGAACTCTTAAAATGGTGGCGATTTGACAAAATTACAATCATGGTCTTGAATTGGACTAAATTTTCTGGTCTTGACTTTGTCTCAACCCCTTCCGGTCTTGGTCTTGACTCGGTCTCGCTTTAGTTTAGGTGGTCTCGAACACAACACTGATTCCTAGTCATGTGAAATCCATAGATTAGGGACTAATGAATGTATTTATATTAACTGATTTTCTTAAACTATAACTCAGTAAAATCTTTGAAATAGTTTCATGTTGCGTTTATTTTTGTTCAGTGTAGAATAACCTTTCTGTAAATCTGGTACACTCGCTTTGATAAAATACATTTTTGAGTACTTTGGAAAAGGTTCAACATTACATTACACATCTTCACTACTTTATTTAATGTAAACATGAATTAAGGCACTATCATTTCCTTATTATAAAACACCAGTATCAATCTAAAGGGACAAAGTTTGTCACTCTTCATCAGGTGAAGCATTTTTAGACACCATCACACCAACCATCACCATATCATCTACTCTGCCTCATCATACTCATTCTTTCCTCAGTTCACCTCATCCAGTTCCCTACTACATCCAAAACCTACAGAATTAACTACAAACTAATTAACTAGTACTACATATCACTTTACTCTATACATGAGCCATGTGCATTTTCTGCTGGTGTATCCTGAGAGCGCTCCTCTCTGAGAACCTCTTCCCGCAGTGCGTACAGGCGAACGGCTTCTCTCTCGTGTGGACCATCTGGTGCATCTTCAGATGGTGCTGGTGGGAGAACCTTTTCTCACACTGGTGGCAGCTGTAGGGTTTCTCCCCTGTGTGGACCCTCTGGTGCAGCTTCAGCTGATGCTGGTGGGGAGAACCTCTTCTCCACACTGGGGGCAGCTATAGGGTTTCTCCCCTGTGTGGACTCTCTGGTGCCTCTTCAGGTGGCCAGCCTGGGAAAAGCGCATGTGACACTGGCTACAGCCAAACGGTTTCTCCCCCGTGTGTATCCTCTGGTGGATCTCCACCTGTTTGGGGAAACTGAAGGCTTTCCCACAGAACGAACACGGGAAGCGCTTCTCTTTGCAACCGGATCTACTGATGGCTTTACTACTACTGTCATTTGTCAATGGCCTTGTGTAGCTATTTAGTGTTGAGGCACTGGCATTGTCTGAGGTCTGGTTTAACATTAGGAGAGTGTGAGGAGGACGAAGGCCAGGGAGTGTCTGTGTTGTCGCAGGGTCCATGTTCCAGTTGATAGATCCTATAGAAGGCAGGCTGAAGGCAGCACCTGTTAGGGTGTTAACCTGAGGCGCCATCAGTCTCTCTGAATCACAACTATAGGAGCAGGACGGAGCATCGCGAGCCAAGTCTGTTCTCTCCCTCCACATACGGACACCTCCCGTCCCCGCAGACCAAATCTACACCTCGCCCTGGTCTCAGCCAGTCTGTTGCCATGGAGACTAAATTCAGTTGTTGTTTTGTGTTCGACTATCTGTTTCTGGTTCTGGTTAACAATGTTGTTCCCCAGCCCAGAGTTGAGGACGCTGTCCCATCCACTGACCTCGCCTCTGGTCCTGGCCTTCTCAGTGATGTTGTCCCCTGGGCCCTTGGCTGCACCTGTCTGGGTCTGGGAATCCAAGATGGCCACCCAGTCTCGTCTTTTAGCCTCCATCCAATCACCTGCAGGAAGAGGTTAGAAAATAGACTTTACAAACATGGAAGAGAACTCTATATATGGATTTTTTATTGTTGTCAATTATCAAGTCAAGTTCATACATTATAATGTGTGTTTTTATATGTAAACATAAGTTGTATTGATTTAATTTTTTTAATGAAGAAAGATAATAGCCAGGCGCATCACTATACAGTGGGGAAAAAAGTATTTAGTCAGCCACCAATTGTGCAAGTTCTCCCACTTAAAAAAGATAAGAGAGGCCTGTAATTTTCATCATAGGTACACGTCAACTATGACAGACAAAATGAGAAAAAAATCCAGAAAATCACATTGTAGGATTTTTAATGAATTTATTTGCAAATTATGGTGGAAAATAAGTATTTGGTCAATAACAAAAGTTTCTCAATACTTTGTTATATACCCTTTGTTGGCAATGACACAGGTCAAACGTTTTCTGTAAGTCTTCACAAGGTTTTCACACACTGTTGCTGGTATTTTGGCCCATTCCTCCAAGCAGATCTCCTCTAGAGCAGTGATGTTTTGGGGCTGTCGCTGGGCAACACGGACTTTCAACTCCCTCCAAAGATTTTCTATGTGGTTGAGATCTGGAGACTGGCTAGGCCACTCCAGGACCTTGAAATGCTTCTTACGAAGCCACTCCTTCGTTGCCCGGCGGTGTGTTTGGGATCATTGTCATGCTGAAAGACCCAGCCACGTTTCATCTTCAATGCCCTTGCTGATGGAAGGAGGTTTTCACTCAAAATCTCACGATACATGGCCCCATTCATTCTTTCATTTACACGGATCAGTCGTCCTGGTCCCTTTGCAGAAAAACAGCCCCAAAGCATGATGTTTCCACCCCATGCTTCACAGTAGGTATGGTGTTCTTTGGATGCAACTCAGCATTCTTTGTCCTCCAAACACAACGAGTTGAGTTTTTACCAAAAAAGTTATATTTTGGTTTCATCAGACCATATGACATTCTCCCAATCCTCTTCTGGATCATCCAAATGCACTCTAGCAAACTTCAGACGGGCCTAGACATGTACTGGCTTAAGCAGGGGGACACGTCTGGCACTGCAGGATTTGAGTCCCTGGCGGCGTAGTGTGTTACTGATGGTAGGCTTTGTTACTTTGGTCCCAGCTCTCTGCAGGTCATTCACTAGGTCCCCCCGTGTGGTTCTGGGATTTTGCTCACCGTTCTTGTGATCATTTTGACCCCACGGGGTGAGATCTTGCGTGGAGCCCCAGATCGAGGGAGATTATCAGTGGTCTTGTATGTCTTCCATTTCCTAATAATTGCTCCCACAGTTGATTTCTTCAAACCAAGCTGCTTACCTATTGCAGATTCAGTCTTCCCAGCCTGGTGCAGGTCTACAATTTTGTTTCTGGTGTCCTTTGACAGCTCTTTGGTCTTGGGCATAGTGGAGTTTGGAGTGTGACTGTTTGAGGTTGTGGACAGGTGTCTTTTATACTGATAACAAGTTCAAACAGGTGCCATTAATACAGGTAACGAGTGGAGGACAGAGGAGCCTCTTAAAGAAGAAGTTACAGGTCTGTGAGAGCCAGAAATCTTACTTGTTTGTAGGTGACCAAATACTTATTTTCCACCATAATTTGCAAATAAATTCATTAAAAATCCTACAATGTGATTTTCTGGATTTTTTTCTTCTCAGTTTGTCTGTCATAGTTGACGTGTACCTATGATGAAAATTACAGGCCTCTCTCATCTTTTTAAGTGGGAGAACTTGCACAATTGGTGGCTGACTAAATATTTTTTTCCCCCACTGTATGTATTCCTCCCTTACCTTGCTCCCCCATCTTTAGTCCACTCAGCAGGTCAATGCTCTCTTGTCCCTTTTCTATTGTCTCCTCTTTGACCAGCAGCAGATCAGGCTTCCCATCCTCCATGTCTACTGACTGTAAGAGATACAGAGTGAGAGGATGTTGGATCAAGAAATCTGGGTAACACTTTACTTGACACCTAGCATCATAACCACAGCTGACATAACTTGTCATAACACTGTCATGACACATATACTTAGACCTCTTGCGACATATTGCATTATTTTATGGCTGGTTATGACACCTACATAAGTGTGTCAAAACCCACAACCTACCTAGAACATTTTCTGAAATTAACCATATTAAATTATTGTAATTGAACACACATTGATGTCAGACATGCACCTACCCCAATGCTCTGTTGCTGATGAATGCAAGAGCAGATTTCAGGAGCAGGACAAGACACCCTCTTTTTGACTAATGCCTGACATAAGGCCATGTATGTGATAGGCCTATCTGGCTTATATGATGGTCATAATGCTTCTTGACAGTGTCATAAAGTATATTTTCTTAGTCCAAGTAAAGTGACACAGTATGGTCATAATGCTTCATGAGTGTCAAAGTGGATTTGCACCCTGCTATGGAGCATCTTCTGATTGGGCAATGAGGGATTGCTATGAGTACTATGCAAACACGTTAGTTGATTTGATTACTTGACACTCTTTAATGGTTTGATCATTCAAAGGCATGGTCCCACACTTAAGACAAAATTAATCAAGACCTGGGCCCGTATCTACAAAGAGTCTCAGAGTAGGAGTGCTGATCTAGGATCAGGTCCCCACCTGTCTATATAGTCTTATTCACTATGATCTAAAAGGCTAAACTGATCCTAGATCAGCACTCCTACTCTGAGAGGCTTTGTGGATACGGGCCCTGACCTAATACCATTCAGACAGTAGTTCACAGTGGGCTCACCTCAGTGAGACTGTGTGTGGTCCTGTGCTGCTCAGCTGGTTCCTCTGTGGGTTCAGGAGGAGGTGTAGTCTGGTTGTCCTCCATGACCATGGTCCCCTCAGGGTTCCCCAGACCCTCCTCACACCCCTCCACCTTCACCAGCAGCACCTCTGGACACTCCTCCTCCTTGAAGAGACAGGTGATACAGATTACACAGACATACACTCCCTCAGGTACGTACACACAGATAATAAACACACTTTCAACATGGAGTGTTTACCCATCCCCACTATGTTTGAGTCCTATACTGTAGTTACAGAATTACTTCATTGTTGTTAAACCCATCATGGTGGACATTAATATGTTGTCAAGTCATCATCAGACAAACCTGACTAAACTATGTTGAGGTGTACAGTAGGTGTTTGTTAGTGTGTAGGTATATTTAGTACGTGTATAATGGTTATAACGTGTTGTTGGGTGTATGCAGAATAGGGTGAGATCAGATGTGATGTAGACTAAAGAGTCTCAATGAAAGTCTTAGAATGAAAAGTCCCATTTTGTGTTTATTAAACATAAACAAGTTTTAAATACACCATATGAAAACCACACATACACATGTCTCAACTAAAAATCTGCATGAACTTGATAAACTACAACATTAAGAACACCTGCTCTTTCCATGACAGACTGACCAGGTGAATCCAGGTGAACGCTATGATCCCTTATTGCTGTTACTTGTTAAATCCACTTCAAATCAGTGTAGATGAAGGGGAGGAGACAGGTTAAAAATCACAGATGAAGGAGAGGAGACAGGTTAAAGAAGGATTTTTTAAGTCTTGAGAGTGTGCCATTCAGAGGGTGAATGAGCAAGACAAAAGATTTAAGTGCCTTTGAACGTGGTATGGTAGTAGGTGCCAGGTGCACCAGTTCATGTCAAGAACTGCAACGCTGCTGGGTTTTTCACGCTCAACAGTTTCCCGTGTGTATCATGGTCCACCACCCAAAGGACATCCAGCCAACTTGACACAACTGTGGGAAGCACATTGGAGTCAACATGGGCCAGCATCACTGTGGAACGCTTTCAACACCTTGTAGAGTCCATGCCCTGACGAATTGAGGCTTTTGAGGGCAAAAGAGGGGGATGCAACTCAATATTAGGAAGGTGTTCTTAATGTTTGGTATAATCAGTGTATATGCCTTATATATATCACACAATGGCTGGATGCAATATTCTACCCAGGAATATTCAACACTGAAATACAGTGGGGGAAAAAAGTATTTAGTCAGCCACCAATTGTGCAAGTTCTCCCACTTAAAAAGATGAGGCCTGTAATTTTTCATCATAGGTACACGTCAACTATGACAGACAAAATGAGAAAAAAAATCCAGAAAATCACATTGTAGGATTTTTAATGATTTTATTTGCAAATGATGGTGGAAAATAAGTATTTGGTCAATAACAAAAAGTTTCTCAATACTTTGTTATATACCCTTTGTTGGCAATGACACAGGTCAAACGTTTTCTGTAAGTCTTCACAAGGTTTTCACACACTGTTGCTGGTATTTTGGCCCATTCTTCCATGCAGATTTCTAGAGCAGTGATGTTTTGGGGCTGTCGCTGGGCAACACGGACATTCAACTCCCTCCAAAGATTTTCTATGGGGTTGAGATCTCGAGACTGGCTAGGCCACTCCAGGACCTTGAAATGCTTCTTACGAAGCCACTCCTTCGTTGCCGGGCGGTGTGTTTGGGATCATTGTCATGCTGAAAGACCCAAAGACCCAGCCACATTTAATCTTCAATGCCCTTGCTGATGGAAGGAGGTTTTCACTCAAAATCTCACGATACATGGCCCCATTCATTCTTTCCTTTACACGGATCAGTCGTCCTGGTCCCTTTGCAGAAAAACAGCCCCAAAGCATGATGTTTCCACCCCCATGCTTCACAGTAGGTATGGTGTTCTTTGGATGCAACTCAGCATTCTTTGTTCTCCAAACACGATGAGTTGAGTTTTTACCAAAAAGTTCTATTTTGGTTTCATCTGACCATATGACATTCTCCCAATCCTCTTCTGGATCATCCAAATGCACTCTAGCAAACTTCAGACGGGCCTGGACATGTACTGGCTTAAGCAGGGGGACACGTCTGGCACTGCAGGATTTGAGTCCCTGGCGGCGTAGTGTGTTACTGATGGTAGGCTTTGTTACTTTGGTCCCAGCTCTCTGCAGGTCATTCACTAGGTCCCCCGTGTGGTTCTGGGATTTTTGCTCACCGTTCTTGTGATCATTTTGACCCCACGGGGTGAGATCTTGCGTGGAGCCCCAGATCGAGGGAGATTATCAGTGGTCTTGTATGTCTTCCATTTCCTAATAATTGCTCCCACAGTTGATTTCTTCAAACCAAGCTGCTTACCTATTGCAGATTCAGTCTTCCCAGCCTGGTGCAGGTCTACAATTTTGTTTCTGGTGTCCTTTGACAGCTCTTTGGTCTTGGCCATAGTGGAGTTTGGAGTGTGACTGTTTGAGGTTGTGGACAGGTGTCTTTTATACTGATAACAAGTTCAAACAGGTGCCATTAATACAGGTAACGAGTGGAGAACAGAGGAACCTCTTAAAGAAGAAGTTACAGGTCTGTGAGAGCCAGAAATATTGCTTGTTTGTAGGTGACCAAAATACTTATTTTCCACCATAATTTGCAAATAAATTCATTAAAAATCCTACAATGTGATTTTCTGGAGAAAGAAAATCTCAATTTGTCTGTCATAGTTGACGTGTACCTATGATGAAAATTACAGGCCTCTCTCATCTTTTTAAGTGGGAGAACTTGCACAATTGGTGGCTGACTAAATACTTTTTTCCCCGACTGTAAATCTATTCCAAATACATCTGTGGATCTTTTCTGTTGACAACAATTAAAATTCATATTTGTCTTTAATGCAGGGTTTAAACTATCTACTTTCTATGTTATAGAGTGAAATAGCTCCTCTCGGAGAACCTCTTCCCGCAGTGTGTACAGGCGAACATCCTCTCTACTGTGGGGACCTTCTGGTGCATCTTTAGCTGGTGCAGATGGGAGAACCTCTTCTCACACTGTTGGCAGACGGACAATTTCTCGCCTGTGTGAACCCTCTGGTGCCTCTTCAGGTCACCAGCATGGGTGAAGCGCATATGACACTGGGTACAGCTGAAGGGTTTCACCCCTGTGTGGACCCTCTGGTGGATCTCCACTGTCTGGAGGCAGCTGAAGCTTTTGTTAGAGAACATGCAGAGGGACTGTTCCTCTTTACTATTGCCTGATGTGGCTCCCCCTCCCCGAGGCTGGGCTTTAGCTCTGTTGTTTGAGTTCAATGCCTGATCGGAAGGCCCCATCGAAATGGACACTGGGTCACAATTCCTGAGCGAGTGTAAGTGTGGGTCGTGACTTCTGGATTTGTCTCTACGCTTTCCCTGTAATCTAAGAAATCTCTTATCTTTATTTGTAATGCAAAATTATATTATTTTATAACATGCGCTTTCTCCCGCGTTGGATAGCGGTCGCTGTCCGCGGTTCTGAAACACATCAGTGCGCTGTTGAATTGGCTCCTTTTCCTAGACCATGTTGCTATGTGCATAATAGCAAAGTTAACCAGCATATCGGTGTTGAGAACAATGCGGCGGAGGCAGCAGCTGAGTTAGGAGACGAGAAAACAGCCCTTGACTTAATTGTCTAAGAAAAGTGAGGAGAGAGGAAACCAACTTAATTAGGTCTATAATCAATAGCCTAACTGTTATATGTGCCTGGCTTTATAAATCATCCATATCTACAGAAATAAGACAGAACTTGCTTCTGTTTCCTGTTTGAGTGTTTGTTTAATAGCCTACTGATTCCGTTGGCACCAAGCCTCATGCAACAATTTCCCAAATGTGGCTGTTTTTAATCTTTGCTATTCTGTAATAAAGGCTTTACACTTTGTTCTCGTTAGAACAGCCTCTGGTATTATTTATAATTTATTTAGTGTTGTTTACACTGTTCGTCTGAAAAATTTATAATAATAACCCTATTTTTTTCTTGATCTCTTTCTTGTTATTATTATTATAATGATGATCATAATAATAAGTAATGTCATTATCATTAGTAGGCTTAGTATTGCAGCCTTGTATAACCACCATCGAGCTGTAGGCCTAAGAGCGCATCCTGTTTAGGCTTAATACTGTAACTTTCTTAGGCCTATATTACAATACTTATATAGGCTACTGTATCAATCAATCATTTATTTGTTCATGTCATCACACTGCATTCATGATGTGAGATGCAATCAAGCATTTTAGCTTTAAAATAAAATACCAAATCGACCTTTGAATAATTAGTGTAAACATTAAAAAGGCCTAAACCGTTCCATTTCGGAGATTGCATTCACGAATGCAACTGTTTTTAGTCTTTGCTGTAATAAAGGCTTATTTTATTTATTTATATATTACAACAGACTCTCTGGTAACCTTATCATCTATTTAGTGTTTACATTGTTACAAACGGTCAGAGAAATTATATTGTAATCTAACAGCACCTGTTTGGTACACATAGGCCTAATATCCATGCAGCGCTTACTCCATACCTTATTTTCTTGAGCTACAGTATTTTCCCACAACTAGTCAAATGTATTCCACACATCTGACTTCCCCTTTACCTCCTGCGCAACCAGTAAACATTCCCCCATTTTGAGTTTGTCACGTCCTCTGCATCCATTTTGCTGTCACATGAGTTACGGCATTCAGAGTTTATAACCAATTTATTGATGTGATTATGATATGCTATAGGTCAGGCCATAATGGTCACGTGCATGTGATGCATACATGTGTCACGTAAAGACAGCAAGGGTTGAGGGAATACGGAATGTTTTTCCTAAACAAATTAGATTTTGGTAACAACTTTTCAGTCAGAAATGGCAGTAATTAGGCTATGTTGCAACTTCAGCAACACAGACAGCGCTATACACACTGATGTTCTGTGGTGGTCACTGCAGCAGGGAGGAGAGCGAGTACTAGTCGGGTACTAGTACACAGTCACTCGCTGTCTTTTAAAAACAAAGCGCAGCAAGTCTGAGCCAGGTGGCACAATCAAATCAATTGCGGTCGGACTCCCCTCTAGTCATTTGTGTGTCTTAATTATTTCATCAAACAGTTCGCTTAAAGCATCAGACAAGCTCAGTGCATATATTTGATTTGATTAAAACACAATCGATTGGTCGAAAGAAAAGACAACTCTGTCGACCAAGATTTTATTTTAGTTGGTAAAAGCCCTAGTGTGTAAGAGCCTTTGTGTTACAGTTAAAGTCTCTGTGTCGGTCTCTGACTTGAGGACGGCGTTCCACTGACCTCAGTGATGCTTCGTCTGGTCCTGGGCTGGGGTGCGGCGGTGGATAGGTCCTCCGAGGCTAAAGGAGTTCCACTCCAGCCGCTGCTCCAGTCTGGATGTCTCTGCTGTCTCGTGGGTCCTCTCCTTCAGTCCTCTCCTGCTTGACTAGAGACAATCCTCCAGGATCTGCAGCCTCTGCATCTTCAGACTGACACAAGAAGAAAGGAGGTTATTAACGGTTAGGGGAGTGAACATTTAAATGAAATTGGGATTGTTAACGTTTAGAAAATCACAAAACTACCACTAACAGGTCCCGATCATCATAAAGGGAACCACTTAAATTATGGTGTAACGGAATTACGCTTTTACTTACAGATTTTTCACTTTAAAATGTATGCCAAACAAAAACCATTGATTTCAAAGTTTAACAAACCATACAACTATGCACAAGTACTACTTTGAATAATTTATACAGAACATTTCACAAAAACACATTTACCGGAAGAACTGTGCAAATGCAAAAGTTTGGTTACAGAATCTCCCTCAGTTTTTTATACGACCATGTTTTCCAAAAACTCTTAAATATCTGCTCTGAATTAAGTTTCAAAGAAGTCTGCAGAAAGAATGGGGTGTTAGCTATGACATGACACCTTGAGTTTGAAGAAATGTATTTTGGTTATTGAACTACAGTAGGTGAAGTGGATTTACATCCATGAACAGAATAACATCATGGGTCCCTGATCTGTACTATACAGAAAGGCATAATTATGTATATGAATATCATTCTCTTCATAATGATGTATCCTGAATAGGTACCCTAAGAAATATGTAATATCTGTATATTGCATATTTGGGTTTTATTCTACACACTGGCTATTATTCTAATGAGCTCCGCCCCCAAACAAGACCACATTTGGTTGATCGGGACCAGACAAAATGTAAAACCATCATAGACATCTATGTTTCACAAGTTTGGACATCACAGTACAGCACAGAGTACAGTACAGTAGAGTACAGCATATGTGTTCAGTACAGTACATTATACTGTACTCTACTCTAGTGTGTTCTACTGTAGTTTTCCCGCTGCAGTCATTTAGCGGTGGCGCTGCTCTCACGGCAAAACCATTGTTACCACGGCAAAACAAATCCGCCACATAAAACAATATTTATCCCGAGGCGCACTTTGAAGATGATAAAACAGTTCACATTTACTTTTCCTCTGCAAACTAAACGAGTAATGATGAGTAAAACCAGGAAACCCCCTACTAGAATAGTTGATCTATTTACTAGTTGGCTTGTTGTTGTGTGTACTATTCGAGATAAATATTCCTATTAAATAGGATTGGGCGATATTTGGGAGACCTCTTCTACGATATGCTACTTCAAATATCCATATCGTTTTTTATTTAAGATTTTAGTCACATTCTAGTCACATTCTCATTACAATCTTAGTATGGAGGAAAAATAAGGCTTAGTTAATTAAACTTGATATTCAACATATTAATACAGCCTAACTGATAAAACTACACAGTTTTGATTTGTCAAGTTCAAATAGATTACAGATTTGCAAATAATTATATATTGTCGTTCACTTCCACGATATATCGTCAATGTCAAATATCACAATATTCAATTTAATCATATATCGGCCCAACCACGCGCTCTGACAAGCAGTCAATGCACAACAATTCATAATGCAATCGCGAGGAAAACTGTTTTAATGGCCTTTCTTGAAAAGAGAAGGATCCCAGCTTTCCATTCCTACTTTATTTATTGCTCAACTCCTAAATAACGCGAACTGCACCATTTTAAACCCAGAGTTTTTAGCGGTGGCATGGTTAAGCACGTTACTGCTCCACAATTTGCAATGAGTCCATAGGGGAGAGTGGGGCTGAATGTAACCATGGTCAGTTGTAGGGTAACTTGGGGTACGAAACAGCCCTACCTCAAAATAATTTTTGTGGAGTTACTTAAATTGTGATGAGTGTCACGATCGTTGGTTAGAGATGAGGACCAAGGCGCAGCGTTGAAGGTGAACATATCCTTTTATTACTGATCACACGATCAAAACAATAAACGATAACGTGACGTCTACAGTTTAACACAAACCGAAATGAACAAGAAACCACAAACACAAAGTGAAAGACAGACAGTTAAATATGGCTCCCAATCAGAGACACCCAGCTGACACTCGTTGCCTCTGATTGGGAGTCACTCAGCCCAACATAGAAAATCAAACATAGAATTACACACCCTGGCTCAACATAACATAGTCCCCAGAGCCAGGGCGTGACAGTACCCAAAGGCGCGGGACTCCGGCGCGCCAAACAACCACAACAGGGGAGGGACCGGGTGGGCACTCCGCCTCGGCGGCGGATCCGCCTCGGACAGACCCAGGCACGGGTTGTGCTGGACTGACGACGCACACCCCTGGCTTGATGCGTGGAGGAGGAACGGGCCGGACCGGGCTGACGGGCGCACCCCTGACTTGGCGCGGGAGCAGGAAGGAGCCGGACCGGGCTGACGACGCGCACCACTGACCCGTGCGGGGAGCTTGGGACGGGCCGGACCGGGCTGACGACGCGCACCACAGACTTGGTGCGGAGAGCAGGAACGGGCCGGACAGGGCTGACGAAACGCACCATAGACTTGGTGCAGAGAGCAGGCACGGGCCGTGCCGGACTGACGACGCACACCACTGGCTTGTGCGGGAAGCTTGGATGGGCCGGACTGGGCTGGCGACGCGCACCACAGACTTGGTGCGGAGAGCAGGAACGGCCGGACAGGGCTGACCAAACGCACCATAGACTTGGTGCGGAGAGCAGGCACGGGCCGTGCCGGACTGGACGACGCACACCACTGGCTTGGTGCGGGAAGCTTGGATGGGCCGGACTGGGCTGGCGACGCGCACCACAGACTTGGTGCGGAGCGCAGGAACGGGCCGGGCTGGGCTGTCGACGCACACCGTAGGTTTGGTGCGGGGAGCAGGAATAGACCGGACCGTACTGGGGACACACACCACTGGCTCTACACCGGGATCTGGAACGGGCCGGACCGGACTGGCAACACACGCCAGTACCTCTCGCCGTGCCTCTACACCCTCCATCCCCTCTTCTACCAGTGGCCCCCCGTAACCTGGCGGCCTCCTCTGCAACTCCGCTGGACCGCTCCATAGCGGCCTCCTGCTGCCCCGACGTCGTGAGCCCCCCTAAAAATTTTCTGGGGGTCTCTCCTCCCCGTGGGCCAGGCCTCCATCATTCTCGCCAGACTCTCACCCCACTGCTCCAAACTCCAACCTCTCTCCTCTTCTCTTGGCTTGGCCCAGTCGAGACTCCTACTCAACTGCTCCCAAGTCCATCCTCTCTCTTCTTCATGCTGCTTGGTCCTGTTATGGTGGTTTCTTCTGTCACGATCGTTGGTTAGAGATGAGGACCAAGGCGCAGCGTTGAAGGTGAACATATCCTTTTATTACTGATCACACGATCAAAACAATAAACGATAACGTGACGTCTACAGTTTAACACAAACCGAAATGAACAAGAAACCACAAACACAAAGTGAAAGACAGACAGTTAAATATGGCTCCCAATCAGAGACACCCAGCTGACACTCGTTGCCTCTGATTGGGAGTCACTCAGCCCAACATAGAAAATCAAACATAGAATTACACACCCTGGCTCAACATAACATAGTCCCCAGAGCCAGGGCGTGACAATGAGACATTATTTGTTGAGCAAGAGTAGTGGCAACCAGGGAAAGTGTTGGGGGAAGAAATGGTGACATGAAGTGGTTTATGTGAGAAGTACAGGCAATGGGGGTGATTACACCGGGTGGCATTTACCCCAAGTTACCCTAACAGGTAGGCCTACATTAGTGGTGGCACTGATTAGCTGTGATAAAGTGAACATCTGAGGCCGCACCCAACCCTAACCCGCAAATATAGAAAATGCGCTGTAGAGTTCACTTTTTTTATCTTGAACATTTATTGAACAATTATGTTTTTCTTCAACATTTAGGCTATTCATTTATTGAATATTTAGGCCTTTTGAACAGTATGTGATGATTAGCTCTCTCATCACATCGAACCACCGTTCTCCATTCCCCACGCACGTCAAGTAGCCTTATTTCTCTCAAATGTTGTGCACAAATGTGTTTACATCCCTGTTAGGGAGCATTTCTCCTTTGCCAAGATAATCCATCCACCTGACAGGTGTGGCATATCAAGAATCTCATTAAACAGCATGATCATTACACAGGTCCACCTTGTTCTGGGGACAATAAAAGGCCACTCTAAAATGTGCAGTTTTGTCACACAACACAATGCCACAGATGTCTCAAGTTTTGAGGGAGCGTGCAATTGGCATGCTGACTGCAGGAATGTCCACCAGATTGCCGGAGCAGTTGCCAGAGAATCAAATGCTAATTTCTCCACCATAAGCCACCTCCAATGTCGTTTTAGAGAATTTGGCAGTATGTCCAACCGGCGTCACAACCGCAGACCCCGTATAACCACACCAGCCCAGGACCTCCACATCCGGCTTCTTCACCTGCGGGATCGTCTGAGACCAGCCACCCAGACAGCTGATGGAACTGTGGGTTTGCACAACTCAAGAATTTCTGCACAAACTGCCAGAAACCGTCTCAGGTAAACTAACATGCGCGCTCGTCGTCCTCACCAGGGTTTTGACCTGACTGCAGTTCGAGCGTCGTAACCGACTTCAGTGGGCAAATGCTCACTTCCGATGGTCACTGGCACGCTGGAGAAGTGTGCTCTTCACAGATTAATCCCGGTTTCAACTGTACTGGGCAGATGGCAGACAGTGTATGGCGTCGTGTGGGCAAACCGTTTGCTGATGTCAACATTGTGAACAGAGTGCCCCATGGTGGCAGTGGGATTATGTTATGGGCAGGCATAAGCTATGGACAATGAACACAATTGCATTTTATCAATGGCAATTTGAATACACAGAGATACCGTGACAAGCACCTGAGGCCCATTGTCGTGCCATTCTTCCGCCCTCATCACTTCATGTTTCAGCATGATAAGGCACAGCCCCATGTCGCATGGATCTGTACACAATTCCTGGAAGCTGAAAATGTCCCAGTTCTTCCATGCCCTGATACTCACCAGGCATGTTTGGGATGCTCTGGATCGACATGTACAACAGTGTGTTCCAGTTCCCGCCAATATCCAGCAACTAACTTCCGGCACAGCCATTGAAGAGGAGTGGGACAACATTCCACAGGTCACAATCAACAGTCTGATCGGCTCTATGCAAAGGAGATGTGTTGCGCTGCATGAGGCAAATGGTGGTAACACCAGATACTGACTCGTTTTATGATCCACGCCCCTGCCTTTTTTTGAAGGTATCTGTGACCAACAGATGCATATCTGTATATCATATGATGCAAAATGCATCATACGGAGATGATTTCTGTATTTTGAAAGTTACATATCTTGAAAACTTGAGTGCTGACAAGCAAAATATTTCGGGACTATGTCAACAATGGACGAATGAAACAAATACCAAAATATTGTTTTTTGGTGGAGTTTTCCTTTGAAGTCACCATTGGCCTCATGGTGAAATCCCTGAACGGTTTCCTTCCTCTCTGGCAACTGAGTTAGGAAGGACGCCTGTATCTTCGTAGTGACTGGTTGTATTGATACACCATCCAAAGTATAATTAATAACATGTTCAAAGGGATATTCAATGTCTGCTTTTTTATTTTTACCCATCTACCAATAGTTGGCCCTTCTTTGCGAGGCTTTGGAAAACCTCCCTGGTCTTTGTGTTTGAATCTGTGTTTTAAAATTCACTGCTCATTTGAGATGGAAGGGAGTTCCATGTGAGTTCCATGTGATCATGGCTCTATATACATATTTTTTTTTTGAGTGCAGTGAAATGCCTTTATTGCAAGCTCCAAACCCAACAACGCAGTAATCAACATCAATATAGCACAAAAAAGTATATAAAGGTAGAACAAAGACACACAAGAAATAAAAATAAGAAGAACAAAATAAAGTAAGAAGCTATATACAGGGTCAGTTCCAATTACATATTTCCAATGTGCAGGTATACTGGAGTGATAGAGGTAGATACTGTATGTATAGGGGTAAGGTGACTAGGCATCAGGATAAATGATAAACAGACTAGCAGCAGTGTAAATGAGGATTGTATGTGAGTGTGTGTGTTTGTAGAGTCAGAAAAAATGTTTGTATGTTATGTGTGTATTGGAGTGTCAGTGTGCGTGAGTGTGTAAATTCCAGTGAGTGTGCGTAGAGACTGTGCCAAAAATAAAATACAATGGTCAACTCCAGATAGTCCATGTACCCATTGTGTTAGCTATTTAGCAGTCTTATGGCTTGGGGATAGAAGCTGTTCAGGAGCCTGTTGGTGTCAAGACTTGATGCACCGTTACCGCTTGCCGTGAGGAAGTATAGAAAACATTCTATGGGTGGTTGGAGTCTAACGATTTTCCGGGCCTTCCTTTCACACCACCTGGTATAGAGGTCCTGGATGGCAGGGAGCTCGGCCCCAGTGATGTACTGGGCTGTCTGCACTATGTGATCGAAGGTGGTGCTATTGCCATACCAGGTAGCGATGCAGCCAGTCAAGATGCTCTCAAAGGTGCAGCTGTATAATTTTTTGAGGATTTGTGGGCCCATACCAAACCTTTTCAACTTCCTGAAGGGAAGGAGGCGCTGTTGCGTCTTCTTCACAACTTTGCGCATGTGAGTGGACCATTTTAAGTCCTTAGTGATTTGGCACCGAGCAACTTGAAGCTCTTGACCCGCTCCACTGCAGCCCTGTCAATGTGGATTGTGGCAGGGCTGAAATGTAGTGGAAATGTTTTTTGGGGATTAAGTTCATTTTCATGGCAAAGAGGGACTTTGCAATTAATTGCAATTCATCTGATCACTCTTCATAACATTCTGGAGTATATGCAAATTGCCATCATAAAAACTGAGGCAGCAGACTTTGTGAAAATTAATATGTGTGTCATTCTCAAAACTTTTTACCACAACTGAAGGGCAAAACGTGCTGCTCTGTCCTGGGCCAGCTGCAGCTTTTCTAGGTCCTTTTTTGCAGCACTTTACCATATCACTGGCAATACGGTCAAGATTAGATAAAACTAGAGCCTGCAGGACTTGTTTGGTCGACTGTTACGTAAAAAATGCTGAGCATTTCTTTATCACAGACAGACCTCTCCCCATCTTTACAACAATTGAATCAATATGCCTTGACTATGACAATTTACAGTCTAAGGCAGGGTAGCTCTCCAGGAACAGGGTTGGAGAGCCCTGGTCTAAGGTGACACCAAGAAGTTTAGTCTCCTCAACTTGCTCATCAGCCACATCATTGATTACCAGATTCAGCTGAGGTCTACACCTTAGGGAATTATTTGTACCAAATACAATGCTTTTAGTTTTACATATGTTTATTCCTAGCCACCTATTTCGAAACTGACTGCAACTCTTTGTTTAGGGTTGAGTGATTTCACTAGCTGTGGTTGCTGATGTATATAATGTTGAATCATCAGCGTACATAGACACACAGGCTTTGTTGAATGCTAGTGGAAGATCGATAGTCAAAATAGAGAACAGTAAAGGGCCAAGAGCGCTTGTTTCAGACTCTTATGTATAGCTATGCTGCTATCAGTTGGGCTACAGGTGATGAATGCTTATGGCTAATACCTAATAATACAGACCATGCATAGGCTATATGCATGGTCAAATATTAATAATTTTAACAATTATTTCTACAACTATGTTATTGGGCTCATTTCTGGAGGTGGAAATTATATTTTAGATGGTGTCAGCATAATTGGATTTTTCATTCATTTTGGAGTAGAATATCCTTTTAAAAAGACACCAGAACTGGAACTTCTCAGTCCCGCTACATACAAATTCCCTGTCTCCTTTTCCTCCACTGCTACAAATGTTCCCAGAGAAAACACTGCTATACTGTACTGAATTCTACCTACTGTACAGCACTCTAGTTTTCTTTACTGCTCTGTACTGTTCTCTACTGTACCGAACTGTGCTGTCCAAACTTGTGTTACATACAGTGGGGGAAAAAAGTATTTAGTCAGCCACCAATTGTGCAAGTTCTCCCACTTAAAAAGATGAGAGAGGCCTGTAATTTTCATCATAGGTACATGTCAACTATGACAGACAAATGAGAAAACAAATTCCAGAAAATCACATTGTAGGATTTTTATGAATTTATTTGCAAATTATGGTGGAAAATAAGTATTTGGTCAATAACAAAAGTTTCTCAATACTTTGTTATATACCCTTTGTTGGCAATGACACAGGTCAAACATTTTCTGTAAGTCTTCACAAGGTTTTCACACACTGTTGCTGGTATTTTGGCCCATTCTTCCATGCAGATCTCCTCTAGAGCAGTGACGTTTTGGGGCTGTCGCTGGGCAACACGGACTTTCAACTCCCTCCAAAGATTTTCTATGGGGTTGAGATCTGGAGACTGGCTAGGCCACTCCAGGACCTTGAAATGCTTCTTACGAAGGCACTCCTTCGTTGCCCGGGCGGTGTGTTTGGGATCATTGTCATACTGAAAGACCCAGCCACGTTTCATCTTCAATGCCCTTGCTGATGGAAGGAGGTTTTCACTCAAAATCTCACGATACATGGCCCCATTCATTCTTTCCTTTACACGGATCAGTCGTCCTGGTCCCTTTGCAGGAAAACAGCCCCAAAGCATGATGTTTCCACCCCCATGCTTCACAGTAGGTATGGTGTTCTTTGGATGCAACTCAGCATTCTTTGTCCTCCAAACACGACGAGTTGAGTTTTTACCAAAAAGTTATATTTTGGTTTCATCTGACCATATGACATTCTCCCAATCCTCTTCTGGATAATCAAAATGCACTCTAGCAAACTTCAGACGGGCCTGGACATGTACTGGCTTAAGCAGGGGGACACGTCTGGCACTGCAGGATTTGAGTCCCTGGCGGCGTAGTGTGTTACTGATGGTAGGCTTTGTTACTTTGGTCCCAGCTCTCTGCAGGTCATTCACTAGGTCCCCCCGTGTGGTTCTGGGATTTTTGCTCACCTTTCTTGTGATCATTTTGACCCCACAGGGTGAGATCTTGCGTGGAGCCCCAGATCGAGGGAGATTATCAGTGGTCTTGTATGTCTTCCATTTCCTAATAATTGCTCCCACAGTTGATTTCTTCAAACCAAGCTGCTTACCTATTGCAGATTCAGTCTTCCCAGCCTGGTGCAGGTCTACAATTTTGTTTCTGGTGTCCTTTGACAGCTCTTTGGTCTTGGCCATAGTGGAGTTTGGAGTGTGACTGTTTGAGGTTGTGGACAGGTGTCTTTTATACTGATAACAAGTTCAAACAGGTGCCATTAATACAGGTAACGAGTGGAGGACAGAGGAGCCTCTTAAAAAGAAGAAGTTACAGGTCTGTGAGAGCCAGAAATCTTGCTTGTTTGTAGGTGACCAAATACTTATTTTCCACCATAATTTGCAAATAAATTCATAAAGAATCCTACAATGTGATTTTCTGGATTTTTTTCTCTCAATTTGTCTGTCATAGTTGACGTGTACCTATGATGAACATTTCAGGCCTCTCATCTTTTTAAGTGGGAGAACTTGCACAATTGGTGGTTGACTAAATACTTTTTTTCCCCCACTGTAGCTGTCTATGATTGGTTCCAATTTGGTCCGGCCAAGACGGACTGGCCAAACTTTAACTACTTTTCAAGGTCCGTGGCGTCCGGTGTTGGTTTGTGCTCAGTTAGCGAGGATGCTTGTTACACTAAATGGAAAGAGGGTTGGTGGTAGGTGTCATGGAAGGTGTCAGTAAGAGCCGGGAGACAGTAACTGGAGAGAGGAGACAGAGTGGCAGAGCGAGAGAAAGAGGGAGCATGAGAGGGAGGGGTTGTCCAGAATGTTTTCACAGACGCTACAAGCTTGGCAAACCTGTATTTGGGGAGTTTCTCCCATTCTTCTCTGCAGATCCTCTCAAGCTCTGTCAGGTTGGATGGGGAGCGTCGCTGCACAGCTATTTTCAGGAACCTCCAGAGATGTTTGATCGCGTTCAAGTCTGTGCTCTGGCTGGGCCACTCAAGGACATTCAGAGACTTGTCCCGAAGCCACTCCTGCGTTGTCTTGGCTGTGTGCTTAGGGTCGCTGTCCTGTTGGAAGGTGAACCTTCGCCCCAGTCTGAGGTCCCGAGCGCTTTGGAGCAGGGTTTCATCAAGGATCTCTCTGTTATTTTCTCCTTTCATCTTTCCCTCGATCCTGACTAGTCTCCCAGTCCCTGCTGCTGAAAAACATCCCCACAGCATGATGCTGCCACCACCATGCTTCAACGTAGGGATGGTGCCAGGTTTCCTCCAGACGTGACACTTGGCATTCATTCCAAAGAGTTCAATCTTGGTTTCATCAGACCAGAGAATCTTGTTTCTCATGGTCTGAGAGTCCTTTAGGTGCCTTTTGGCAATCTCCAAGTGGGCTGTCATGTGCCTTTTATTGAGGAGTGGCTTCTGTCTGGCCACTCTACCATAAAGGCCTGATTGGTGGAGTACTGCAGAGATGGTTGTCTTTCTGGAAAGTGATCCTATCTCCACAGAGGAACTCTGGAGCTCTGTCAGAGTGACCATCGGGTTCTTGGTCACCTCCTGACCAAGGCCCTTCTCCCCGATTGCTCAGTTTGGCCGGGCTGCCAGCTCTAAGAAGAGTCTTGGTGGTTCCAGATTTCTTCCATCTGAGAATGATGGGGGCCACTGTGTTCTTGGGGACCATCAATGCTGCAGAAATGTTTTGGTACCCTTCCCCAGATCTGTGCCTTGACACAATCCTGTCTCTGAGCTTTATGGACAATTTCTTTCAACCTCATGGCTTGGTTTTTGCTCTGACATGCACTGTCAACTGCAGGACCTCATGTAGAAAGGTGTGTGCCTTTCCAAATCATGTCTAATCAATTAAATTTACCACAGGTGGACTCCAATCAAGTTGTAGAAACATCAAGGATGATCAATGGAAACAGGATGCACCTGAGCTCAATTTCAGTCTCATAGCAAAGGGTCTGAATAATTATGCAAATAAGGTATTTCTGTTTGCAAACATTTCTAAACTGTTTTGCTTTGTCATTATGGGGTAGTGTGTAGCTTGAGGATTTAAAAAAATCCATTTTAGAATAAGGCTGTAACGTAACAATGTGGAAAAAGTAAAGTGGTCTGAATACTTTCTGAATGCACTGTATGCCTTAATTTCCATATGGAAATGTCCATATGCATCTTTCATATTATTTGCCACAGATTTGAAGCACTTCGCACATCGTCGTTAAGTTGAGAGTAAGACAGGGAAGCGACAGCAGCGAAGTCCTCTATGGCAATACTTTGAGAAGTTAAATGAGAAAGGGGTGAAATGCAAACTTTGTGGGATGGAATTGAGCTACGGTGGCAGTACAGGTGCAATGCTTAACCATCTGAAACGGAGGCACTGTGAGACCCAAATAGTTGCTGGCATTAGCGCAGGCCCCCAACAACAGCATTAGTCAGGCTCTTCACACGAAATTAGTGTGATAAGGGACGGAGTGAGATAATCACAGCGCTGATTACAGAAATTATTGCAGTTGATATGCAGCCATCGTCAATGGTAGAGGATGTCGGCTTCAATGCCCTGATGGCATATCTAGAAACAGACTACAAGATGCCATGACGAAACACTGTGACGACCCGGATGGAGAAATTGTACACTGATTGCTCTGCAAGTACAAAGCGCAAGCTCTGGAACACCCCATACATGGTGTTAACAACAGATTGTTGGACGTCTATGAACACGCTCTCATACATCACCGCAACGAGCCATCACATTGATGAACAGTGGGACATGAAGTCCCATGGACTGACCACTGAGAACATGGAGGAGAGGCACACAGCAGAGAACCTAAAAATGGCATTAACTACTGTCGTTGCTGACTGGGTGGGGGACAGCAGATTAGAGTAGATTGAACTGCAATGCCCCCTAGCGGTCATACGCAGGACCATATCTGCATTGACATTTTATGACTTTTGTTTAAATGTTTTTTGTTTTACATTTGTCACATCCCTATCACCGGTACATGAGTTGAATTGGATAACAATGTCGTTGGGAAGTCTCACAAGCTCCCCTATGGCAGATCAATGAGGATGTACATACATTTATAAGCAAGTGAATAGCTGAGATAAACAGGCCACATTTGATTTACAAAGTAACTGTAATTTTTTATGCAACACTATTACACTAACCTCTATCATGATAACGTGCTGGATTGAGGTTACACTCCCCTCATCAACAGTGATTGGTTGGTCATCTCTCCATGTATTGTGTCCCGCTGGCTTCACAAAGCTTCTGTAGCCTCCAGTGAGATGTCCTTCACCTGAGGGAGTGAATGGGGGGAAAGAGGTGGTTAGGTTAACTACTGTCAATGCTCAACGCTATATTGTACACTATTGACAGTCTAGAATTGGCCAGGGTTTTAAGGTAACACTTTTCATAACTTCTTGACATACTATTTATTGATTAATGTATTATGTTCCATGCATCACATTAATTTTCATTGAGTAAATAATAGGAAATAAAGTAAATAAATAATATGGTTAGAATATGATATTATGTGTTTGTGCAAGATAGTTTAGTAATCAGGGGAATTATTGTATACTATCCAAAAAACTGACCAAGACCCAATTCTGGTTAACCATATCTGTGGTAAAAACATCTTAAGTCACACATGCGCAGAGGGGAACGGGCCTACCTCTTGCCATTCCTCTGTATCTGTCGAGGATCTTGACACTTCTGGGACGACTGACGAGGACGCGCTCCCGTGACACCTTCAGTTCCAGTTGCTGTAGTTTCCTCCGCAATGCCCTGTTTTCTTTCTGGCTTTGAGTTATTTCCAAACGGAACACTGCATAGTCGTCGTCTACGAGTTTACAGATGTCTTCCACGGCTGCATTCGCTAGCACCTCCATGATGGAGGCTATTTGAGTGTGAAAAACCATACATTTATCCATTGTTCGCTGGCTAACGTTAGCAGCTACCTAGCGTTACCTAGATAACATCTATCAACTAAGTCCTGTCTCCAACGTGAATTAAACACTACCTGGGGTAAGTATATGATGTTGTGCAGTTAAATGAGTCATATTTTGTGTTGCAGGATGTCAATAAACGTCTAAATAACAACAAAAACGCTCATGTGGAAATTGTTCTTGGTCACTGTTCACTTCCGTTTACACTGAAGAGACAGGATCTTATTGGTTGGCATTATAGCTGAAAGGGTGTGGTTAAATAAAAAAGGTATGCGCGCTGTTCTTTGAATTACGGTACTGCGTTTTACAAATCAAATCCACTATGATCAGTATATTTCAAGTTCAGCGCAGACTTGTTTAGAAAGAACTGTGTTAGCAAGAATATAATGACTTTTCCATCTATATCACCTCAATCAGGTAAATATTCAACTCTCCTTGTTCTAGCCTAAGTTTACTGTCTCTCTAAAAACAGGTATTTACACAAGCCTGTTTCAAATAACAAGTTAATAAGGGGTGTGTGGTTAATTACCCTCTTACCCAAAGACACTTCACATGATAACTATAATATGTCAGCTAAAGAATGGTTCCCAGATATCCCCTGTGTACATCTCAAGCCACACTGCTACGATTTCTCCCCATTGTGGACACCTATGCCTGATAAGATTAAATCAGGAAGAAGGTCTTGTATCATAGTTTGCACTTGAAGGGCCTCTCCTTGGTGTGAACGGTCTGGTGCTCCTTCATATAGTTTGCCTTACCAAAGCGCTTGCCACACGTGTACGGCTTGTCAGCGTCCATCCAAATGCTTGGCCTCCCACGTTGTGACCCAATGACATCAGAGGAGGTAGAAGCAGGAGCCACCACCCTCAGGTGGTTAGTCTTTGAGCTCCCTCCTTGACCTCTAGCCATTGTTTGGGTCTTGTTGGGATTGTGTGCTGTGTTATAGGCTATGCACCTCTTGTGGTGAACGCCCATCCTGACCCGGTCTGTATTGGTGGGGTAACCATGAGGTAGCAGAGGAAGGCTAGACGAGATCATGAAGGGGAGGAAAGACTTCCTCTTAGACTCCCACCAGGGGGCTCTCCCACCACTCTCTGTGAAGGCTGAAGCACAGGGTAACCTGCTCTGTTCATCATAGATACTGTGGTGTTTGTATCATAGGAACAGGAAGGTCTATCTCTATCAGCCCCAGGCTCTGCTTCATCCCTGCACTGAGACTGTGAAGAGAAGGGTCTGGGCTGCAGACTGGATCCCTGACTGGAGCCTATGTCTCTCTGATGACCACCAGGACTGAAGTTGTTCAGTCCACCTGTGCACTGTGTGTGTTCTCTGTGGTGGTGGAGTCTCTGTCCCTCGCGGTTCGGGCCTGGTTCCGACTCGAGAAGGAAGAGCGACGGCTCCTGATCCAGGGTCCTGATCCGGGGCCAGTGTTTCAGAGGTCCAGTCTCTCCCGCCATCAACACCGGATATCAGCAGGTCCTCATGGACTGCAGACTGTAAACACAAATTGAACAGAAAAGCATAAAGCTTTATATAAGAAACTCTTTGCTGTACACACAGAAACATATTAAACACAGTCAAGCCCATCTCTAACACTGTGATTCAAGTACCTAACAATATGGAGCCATTGGTGTTTATTATTTTAAAAAAGTGTCTGTGTTGATTCAATAATTAAGTATAATGTTTTGGTTCGACTGAGATGAGAAACTCAGTCCCTGCAATGATACAAAAATAACCAAGTCAATTTTGTATTTAATTACAACAAAATGGTCATACTCGCATAACGTTAAGTATAATACTTTTATTGCGCAAAACAATACTTTTATTTATTTATTTCACCTTTATTTAACCAGGTAGGCCAGTTGAGAACAGGTTCTCATTTACAACTGCGACCTGGCCAAGATAAAGCAAAGCAGTGCGATTAAAAACAACAACAACACAGAGTTACACATGGGATACACAAAACATACAGTCAATAACACAATAGAAAATCTATATACAGTGTGTGCAAATGTAGTAAGTTATGGAGGTAAGGCAATAAATAGGCCATAGTGCAAAATAATTACAATTTAGTATTAACACTGGAGTGATCGATGTGCAGAAGATGATGTGCAAATAGAGATACTGGGGTGCAAATGAGCAAAATAAAGAACAATATGGGAATGAGGTAGTTGGGTGGGCTAATTACAGATGGGCTGTGTACAGGTGCAGTGATCGGTAAGCTGCTCTGACAACTGATGCTTAAAGTTAGTGAGGGAGATGAGTCTCCAGCTTCAGAGATTTTTGCAGTTCGTTCCAGTCATTAGCAGCAGAGAACTAGAAGGAATGGCGGCCAAAGGAGGTGTTGGCTTTGGGGATGACCAGTGAGATATACCTGCTGGAACGCATACTACGGGTGGGTGTTGCTATGGTGACCAATGAGCTAAGTTAAGGCAGGGATTTGCCTAGCAGAGATTTATAGATGACCTGGAGCCAGTGGGTTTGGCGACGATTATGTAGTGAGGGCCAGCCAACGAGAGCGTACAGGTCACAATGGTGGGTAGTATATGGGGCTTTGGTGACAAAACGGATGGCACTGTGATAAACTACATCCAATTTGCTGAGTAGAGTGTTGGAGGCTATTTTGTAAATGACAGATGTCCTGGCCTCCACAATCCCCCGACCTCAACCCAACTGAGATAGTTTGGGATGAGTCGGACTGCAGAGTGAAGGAAAAGCAGCCAACAAGTGCTCAGCATATATGGGAACTTCTTCAAGACTGTTGGAAAAGCATTCCAGGTGAAGCTAGTTCAGAGAATGCCAAGAGTGTGCAAAGCTGTCATCAAGGCAAAGGGTGGCTATTTTAAGACTTGTTGTTACATGATTCCATATGTGTTATTTCATAGTTTTGATGTCTTCACTATTATTCTACAATGTAAAAATTAAGAGAAACCCTTGAATGAGTAGATGTGTCCAAACTTTTGAATGGTACTGTATAGATATACTACATGACCAAAAGTATGTGGACACAAGTTCTTCCACACCGATCTCGATAAACCATTTCTGTATGGACCTCGCTTTGTGCACAGAGGCATTGTCATGCTGAAACAGGAAAGGGCCTTCCCCAAACTGTCGCCACAAAGTTGGAAGCACAGAATCGTCTAGCTAATGCTGTAGTGTTAAGATTTCCCTTCACTGGAACTAAGGGGCCTAGCCCGAAACATGAAAAACAGCCCCAGACCATTATTCCTCCTCCACCAAACTTTACAGTTGGCACTATGTATTCGGGCAGGTAGCATTCTCCTGGCATCCGCCAAACCCAGATTCGTCCGTCGAACTACCAGATGGTGAAGCGTAATTCATCACTCCAGAGAATGCGTTTCCACTGCTCCAATGGCGGCGAGCTTTACACCACTCCAGCCGACGCTTGGCATTGTGCATGGTGTTCTTAGGCTTGTGTGCAGCTGCTCGGCCATGGAAACCCATTTCATGACTCTCCAGACGAACAGTTCTTGTTCTGACGTTGCTTCCAGAGGCAGTTTGGAACTCGGTAGTGAGTGTGGCAACCGAGAACATTAGTTTTTACGCGCTACCCGCTTCAGCACTCGGCGGTCCCGTTCTGTGAGCTTGTGTGGCCTACCACTTTGCGGCTGAGTCGTTGTTGCTCCTAGACATTTCCACTTCACAATAACAGCAATTACAGTTGACCGGGGCAGCTCTAGCAGGGCAGAAATTTGACGAACTGACTTGTTAGAAAGGTGGCATCCTATGATGGTGCTACGTTGAAAGTCACTGAGCTCTTCAGTAAGGCCATTCTACTGCCAATGTTTGTCTATGGAGATTGCATGGCGGTGTCCTCGATGTTAAACACCAGTCGGCAACGGGTGTGGCTGAAATAGCTGAATCCACTAATTTGAAGGGGTGTCCACATACTTTTGGTGAGAGATGTGTGTGTGTGTGTAAACAGTGGGGGGAAAAAGTATTTAGTCAGCCACCAATTGTGCAAGTTCTCCCACTTAAAAAGATGAGAGGCCTGTAATTTTCATCATAGGTACACGTCAACTATGACAGACAAATTGAGGGGAAAAAATCCAGAAAATCACATTGTAGGATTTTTTAATTAATTAATTTGCAAATTATGGTGGAAAATAAGTATTTGGTCACCTACAAACAAGCAAGATTTCTGGCTCTCACAGACCTGTAACTTCTTCTTTAAGAGGCTCCTCTGTCCTCCACTCGTTACCTGTATTAATGGCACCTGTTTGAACTTGTTATCAGTATAAAAGACACCTGTCCACAACCTCAAACAGTCACACTCCAAACTCCACTATGGCCAAGACCAAAGAGCTGTCAAAGGACACCAGAAACAAAATTGTAGACCTGCACCAGGCTGGGAAGACTGAATCTGCAATAGGTAAGCAGCTTGGTTTGAAGAAATCAACTGTGGGAGCAATTATTAGGAAATGGAAGACATACAAGACCACTGATAATCTCCCTCGATCTGGGGCTCCACGCAAGATCTCACCCCGTGGGGTCAAAATTATCACAAGAACGGTGAGCAAAAATCCCAGAACCACACGGGTGGACCTAGTGAATGACCTGCAGAGAGCTGGGACCAAAGTAACAAAGCCTACCATCAGTAACACACTACGCCGCCAGGGACTCAAATCCTGCAGTGCCAGACGTGTCCCCCTGCTTAAGCCAGTACATGTCCAGGCCCGTCTGAAGTTTGCTAGAGTGCATTTGGATGATCCAGAAGAGGATTGGGAGAATGTCATATGGTCAGATGAAACCAAAATAGAACTTTTTGGTAAAAACTCAACTCGTCGTGTTTGGAGGACAAAGAATGCTGAGTTGCATCCAAAGAACACCATACCTACTATGAAGCATGGGGGGTGGAAACATCATGCTTTGGGGCTGTTTTTCTGCAAAGGGACCAGGACGACTGATCCGTGTAAAGGAAAGAATGAATGGGGCCATGTATCGTGAGATTTTGAGTGAAAACCTCCTTCCATCAGCAAGGGCATTGAAGATGAAACGTGGCTGGGTCTTTCAGCATGACAATGATCCCAAACACACCGCCCGGGAAACGAAGGAGTGGCTTCGTAAGAAGCATTTCAAGGTCCTGGAGTGGCCTAGCCAGTCTCCAGATCTCAACCCCATAGAAAATCTTTGGAGGGAGTTGAAAGTCTGTGTTGCCCAGCGACAGCCCCAAAACATCACTGCTCTAGAGGAGATCTGCATGGAGGAATGGGCCAAAAATACCAGCAACAGTGTGTGAAAACCTTGTGAAGACTTACAGAAAACGTTTGACCTGTGTCATTGCCAACAAAGGGTATATAACAAAGTATTGAGAAACTTTTGTTATTGACCAAATACTTATTTTCCACCATAATTTGCAAATAAATTCATTAAAAATCCTACAATGTGATTTTCTGGAATTTGTTTTCTCATTTTGTCTGTCATAGTTGACGTGTACCTATGATGAAAATTACAGGCCTCTCTCATCTTTTTAAGTGGGAGAACTTGCACAATTGGTGGCTGACTAAATACTTTTTTCCCCCACTGTATGTATATGTTTTTTTTGCAGAAAAAACCCTGTCATCAGACAAACCCGACTAAACTATATTTGACGTGTACAGTAGGTGATTGTTAGTATGTGTAGGTATATTTAGTAAGGGTGTATGCAGAATAGGGTGAGATCAGGTATGATGTATATTAAAGGGAGCCTCAATCAAAGTCTTAGGTCTTAAAATGAAAAGTCCCATTTTGTGTTTATTAAACATAAACAAGTTTAAATACACCATATGAAAAGCACACACGTCTCAACAAAAAATCTGCATAAACTTCAAACTGCATTTTCTCATTAAAAGTGTCTTGTGGTCCTCTGTAGCTCAGCTGGTAGAGCACGGTGCTTGTAACCCCAAGGTATTGGGTTCGATCCCCGGGACCACCCATACATAAAAATGTATGCACACATGACTAAGTTGCTTTGGATAAAAGCGTCTGCTAAATGGCATATTATTATTATTATTATTATTGTGGAAAAAATTAAGTAGTTGAATGGAAGTAATGAAATAGGCATTTTCTGAACATCATATACAGTGCCTTCAGAAAGTATTTTATACCCCTTGACTTATTCCACATTTTTTTGTTCTATAGCCTGTATTCAAAATGGATTAAATATATATTTTTTCGACACACAAAGGGTTAGAGAGGCTGGTTGGGATTTGGATGGTGTAGTGTGGGGAGGGAAGTAGTGTCTAGGGCTCACACTCCAGTACAGTAGGTGGCAGTGTATGCACCTTAAAAGTTGGACGTGATCCACCAACCCAATCTCAATGAAGAAGAAGTGTATGTCAGAGCATAAACTATAACATGAAGTCCAACGAACTGTCCGTAGAGCTCAGAGTTAGAACTGCGATGAGGCATATATCTGGGGAAGGGTATAAAACAATTTCTAGAGTGTTGAAAGTTTCCAAGAGCATAGTGGTCTCCATCATTGGGAAAATGAAAAAATATGGAACTACCCAGACTCTGCCTAGAGCTGGCTGTCCGACCAAACTGGCAAGAAGCACCTTGGTCAGGGAGGTGACCAAGAATCCAATGACCACTCTGACAGAACTACACTGCTCAAAAAAAGAAAGGGAACACTTAAACAACACAATGTAACTCCAAGTCAATCACACTTCTGTGAAATCAAACTGTCCACTTAGGAAGCAACACTGATTGACAATACATTTCACATGCTGTTGTGCAAATAGAATAGACAACAGGTGGAAATTATAGGCAATTAGCAAGTCACCCCCAATAAAGGACTGGTTTTGCAGGTGGTGACCACAGACCACTTCTTAGTTCCTATGCTTCCTGGCTGATGTTTTGGTCACTTGAATGCTGGCGGTGCTTTCACTCTAGTGGTAGCATGAGACGGAGTCTACAACCCACACAAGTGGCTCAGGTAGTGCAGCTCATCCAGGATGGCACATCAATGCGAGTTGTGGCAAGAAGGTTTGCTGTGTCTGTCAGCGTAGTGTCCAGAGCATGGAGGCACTACCAGGAGACAGGCCAGTACATCAGGAGACGTGGAGGAGGCCGTAGGAGGGCAACAACCCAGCAGCAGGACTGCTACCTCCGCCTTTGTGCAAGGAGGAGCAGGAGGAGCACTGCCAGAGCCCTGCAAAATGACCTCCAGCAGGCCACAAATGTGCATGTGTCTGCTGAAACGGTCAGAAACAGACTCCATGAGGGTGGTATGAGGGCCCGACATCCACAGGTGGGGGTTGTGCTTACAGCCCAACACCGTGCAGGACGTTTGGCATTTGCCAGAGAACACCAAGATTGGCAAATTCGCCACTGGCACCCTGTGCTCTTCACAGATGAAAGCAGGTTCACACTGAGCACATGTGACAGACGTGACAGAGTCTGGAGACGCCGTGGAGAATGTTCTGCTGCCTGCAACATCCTCCAGCATGACCGGTTTGGCGGTGGGTCAGTCATGGTGTGGGGTGGCATTTCTTTGGGGGGCCGCATAGCCCTCCATGTGCTCGCCAGAGGTAGCCTGACTGCCATTAGGTACCGAGATGAGATCCTCAGACCCCTTGTGAGACCATATGCTGGTGCGGTTGGCCCTGGGTTCCTCCTAATGCAAGACAATGCTAGACCTCATGTGGCTGGAGTGTGTCAGCAGTTCCTGCAAGAGGAAGCCATTGATGCTATGGACTGGCCCGCCCGTTCCCAGACCTGAATCCAATTAAGCACATCTGAGACATCATGTCTCGCTCCATCCACCAACACCACGTTGCACCACAGACTGTCCAGGAGTTGGTGGATGCTTTAGTCCAGGTCTGGGAGGAGATCCTCAGGAGACCATCCGCCACCTCATCAGGAGCATGCCCAGGCGTTGTAGGGAGGTCATACAGGCACGTGGAGGCCACACACTACGGAGCCTCATTTTGACTTGTTTTAAGGACATTACATCAAAGCTGGATCAGCCTGTAGTGTGGTTTTCCACTTTAATTTTGAGGGTGACTCCAAATCCAGACCTCCATGGGTTGATAAATTTGATTTCCATTGATAATTTTTGTGTGATTTTGTTGTCAGCACATTCAACTATGTAAAGAAAAAAGTATTTAATAAGATTATTTCATTCATTCAGATCTAGGATGTGTTATTTTAGTGTTCCCTTTAGTTTTTTGAGCAGTGTACATAGTTCCTTGGCTGAGATGGGAGAACCTGCCAGAAGGACAACAATCTCTACAGCACTTAACCAATATTGGCTTTATGGGAGAGTGGCCAGACGGAAGCCACTCCTGAGAACAAGGCACATGACAGACAGCAAGCCTGGAGTTTGCAAAAAGGCACGTGAAAGACTCCGACCATAAGGAAAAAGATTCTGTGGTCTGATGAGACAAACATTTTACTATTTTGCCTGAATGCAAAGCGCTATGTCTGGAGAAAACCATACCTACTGTGAAGCATTGTGGTGGTAGCATCATGCTATGGGGATGCTTTTTAGTGGCAGGGACTGAGAGACAGGTAAGGACAGAGGCAACAATGAATGGAGCCAACAAAGGCTTCAGAGAGAAAACAACCTTAGACTGGGGCAAAGATGTATGTTCCAACAGGACAGTGACCCCAAGCATACAGCCAAACCAACTCTGGAATGGCTTCAGAACAAGAATGTGAAAGTTCTTGAGTGGCCCAGCCAAAGCCCAGACTTGAATCCCATTGAAAATCTGTGGAAAGACCAAGATTGCTGTTCACCGCCGCTTCCCATCTAACTTAACAGAGCGTGAGAAGGAAATGTGCAAAGCTGATAGACATACCCAAGACAACTCAAAGCTGTAATTGCCACCAAGGTTGCTTCTACAAAGTATTGACTCAGGGGTGTGAATACTTATGTAAATTCGATATTTCCGTATTTCATTTTCAATCAATTTGAAAAAATGTCAAAAATATGTTTTCACTTTGTGATTATGGGGTATTGTGTGTAGGTGGGTGAGAAAAAAATGTTTAATCCATTTTGAATTCAGGCTGTAAACACAACAAAATGTGGAATAAATCAAGGGGTATGAATACTTTCTGAAGGCACTGTAGCCTACACAGTACAAACACACTATTTAAGACTTTTTAAGCTTCATATGCCTTATACACTGAGTATACAAAACATTAAGAACATCTGCTCTTTCCATGACAGACTGACCAGGTGAAAGTTATGATCCCTTATTGATGTCACCTGTTAAATCCACTTCAATCAGTGTAGATGAAGGAGAGGAGACAGGTTAAATAAGTATTTTTAAGCCTTTAGACAATTGAGACATGGATTGTATATGTGTGCCATTCAGATGGTGAATGGGCAAAATATTCAAGTGTCGTGCCAGGCGCACCAGTTTGTGTCAAGAACTGCAAAGCTGCTGGGTTTTCCACGCTCAACAGTTTGCTGTGTATCAAGAGTGGTCCACCAACCAAAAGACGTCCAGCCAACTTGACACAACTGTGTGAAGCATTGGAGTCAACATGGGTCAGCATCCCTGTCGAATACTCAGTGTATATCACACAATGCCTGGATGCAATATTCTACCCAGGAACTCTGAAATCTGTTACTCTCGTTATTCCAAATGCATCTTTGGATCTTTTCTGCTCATAACAATGAAAATCAATATTTGTCTTTAATGCAGGGTTTGATCTAAATGTCAAACTATCGAGTGGAATGGTTACTTTCTTTAACCTTTTTCATGTGGAGTAACAATTTCCAATGTATCTTACCATTTCTACCGGTCTGCGTGCAAGTTATGATTTTCATATGCACATTTTCGTGGAACAGTTTAATTTCAAATATAATAACATCTTAAAATCATTGTCATGTGGTTAATCTAAATTATATCTAAATTGAAATTAAAATGATACAAATCTAAAAGTTAAAATGAATCTAACGCAAGAGCGCCTGCCTCTGGCAAATGGACACATTGTATGATACATGTGGGCCATTGACAGCTAAAGAACTTAGCGCGGAATGCAGAGATAGGCCTATATACCAATGCAAGTAACTTCTAATGATAACTAGTTAAAAATAGCCTACATAAAGCCAACAAATAAAAACATTGCAGGTAGAATATATCCTGATAAAAATAAGTATCCTATAAATCACATTGGCTACGGATGGATAGCAGTTTGTTCATGTTCTTTCAATCGCATTAATCTCTCTACTCCGCCTGTCTGCAATGATCTTGAAACATTGTATCAACTATCAACTGGGTCCGGCCCGATGCTCCAGCTTGCAAACTTGCAGCATTGTATCAACTATTCTGGGCCCTCAGTTTCTCGCGCCAGTGAGTTCCGGACAGAGCCAGCTGTATTTGCGAAAGGGATAAGAAGTAATCAGTTATTTGATGACATTGTCACTGGATCAGAGCATGACATTTTTCACTTTCACGCATATGCTCGGTGGTTATCGAAAGGGAGAGCGCTGGAAAGACTTTTCAAATACATTAGCTAGGTTTCCATCCAATTGGTGACAGATTTTCATTTGAATATTCTAAAATCTGCATAAAAACAATATGCAATTTTTTCCACCAGAGGGGAGTTACCAGTTTCCAGTTTTAATGTCACGTGCACAAGTACAGTTAAATGCCTCTTGTTGCAGATAAAAGGCTGTGTGTGATGAGGTAGTGCACATAAAAATAACTTTTGCGGTTAAATTCCCATGTGCCGATAAATTGGTTTCCATCGCATTTTCAACTCTACTAATTGTTTTGTCGTTAACAATGTTGCGTTATATAGCGAATGTGCCCACTCTGGTCTTGGCACGTGCGCTCTAGCCAACAACTCGCAGATACAGTGCGGGTGTATAATCTACGTGATAAGATTATTATGGACAAAAGAGCAAGATTATTTGTATCTGTTAAACGGCAGCCAAGCATTGATCATTATGTCACCAGAATAAGACCCTCAATATTTATTGAAAAGGAGCTTCAAGCTCATCACCGTGAACTTTCACCACCCTGTGAAGTTCATCATAACTTATTTAATCTGTAGCCTAATAAACTGCATGCTTTCCCGAGTTGTAGTGGGAGGACCACACAACATATCATTGCGTGACTCCAAGTTTACTTCAATATGATGATTATTATATCAATAGTTGCGCATAAAAGCGTTTCCACTGCCATTTCTCTCATTATTAATTTTACTGACACAAAGATCCCACCTTGTTTAGCGTATTTGGTTTTGTCGACATTTGGAAAGTCTACCGACAAAATTGCTGTTTCCATCAGGCCTGTGGTGAAAATATTGATCCGTCATAATAATAATAATAAGCCATTTAGCAGACGCTTTTATCCAAAGCGACTTACAGTTATGTGTGCATACATTTTTACGTATGGGTGGTCCCGGGGATCGAACCCACTACCCTGGCGTTACAAGCGCCATGCTCTACCAATTGAGCTACAGAGGACCATGTACTTTACTCACATAAAAAGGTTGGATGGTTATTGAGGAACTACTGTCATTCTCAATGGATGTAAAAACAGACTTTGTTTAGGCTACTTGCTGTTTGAGGTGAAACATTTTTTTTTGTTGAGAAGCTCCACAGCTCATTAGTGGTGGTGAGTTAAGACAATCAGAAATAGTATCAGACATCCCCAAATCGGCACATTTATACATTTTGCGCAGGCCAGGTAGCCTAGGCCTACTTCTACGTGTAATCAGGTGAGCGTCCTTACTCAACATTGACAGAAGCGCTCCAAACAAAACACAATTAATAAATAGCCATTAGTGGAAAACCAATGCAATTTCACTGATTTCCTCCATTTTATCAAATTGCTTGGCGTGCCTTACCTTGCCAATGCCTGGTCTATGTTATAGAGTGGAATGTTTTTTCTGCTGGTGTATCCTGAGGTAGCTCCTCTCTGAGAACCTCTTGCGTACAAACAAACTGCCTTTCTCCATTGTGGACCTTCAGATGCATCTTCAGCTGGTGCTGGTGGGAAAAGCTCTTCTCACACTGGGGGCAGCTGTAGGATTTCTCCCCTGTGTGGACCCTCTGGTGCCTCTTCAGGCTGGATGAGTGGGAGAAGCGCATGTGACACTGGGTACAGCTGAAGGGTTTCACCCCTGTGTGGACCCTCTGGTGCCTCTTCAGGTTGCAAGCCTGGGCAAAGCGCATGTGACACTGGGTACAGCTATAGGGTTTCACCCCTGTGTGGACCCTCTGGTGGATCTCCACCTTCTGGGGGCAGCTGAAGCCTTTGTTACAGAACATACAGAGGAACCGTTTCTCTTTACTACTTCCTGATGTGGCTCCCCGTCCCTGAGCCTGGGCTCTAGCCCGGTCGTTTGAGTTCAATACTTGATTGAAAAGGATGCAGCCGTGTGAATCGGAAGGCCCCATCGACGTGGACACTGCGTCGCGATCCCTGAGTGTGTGTAAAGGGGAGTGGGTCGCGATATTTGGATTTGTCTCTAAGCTTTTCCTGTAATCTAAGAAATCTCTGCCTTGTGAGTGTCCTTCTCCTAAGTGAGTCTCGTCTACATTCCATGTCTGAGGAGCATCGCGCTCCACTTTCACAGTCACCTCATCTACGACTATAACCTCCCCTTTCTTAGCTAGGTAAGCTTCAGAGTATACACTACTACTGTACCGGTTCCAGTCCCCTCTAGATAGATCAGTCTGTGTCTCTAAACCCAAAGGCATGTTGCCAGGGTCCTTCTCTGTAGTGTAAGAACAAGACGGATTATTGCCAGTTTCTAACGCATCACCTGAGTCCCGATTGGAATGAACCGTCCTCGGGCTTAGGTTACCGTAAAGTAAATACTCTGATCCGGGAGCAGGACAGACCAGTGGCCCCAGCTCCAGTCTCTCTGGGTCTGGCCTGTGGTCAGATCCTGTGTGTAAGAGCCTTTGTGTTTCTGTGACTGTCTCTGACTTGAGGACGGCATCCGGCTTTCCACTGACCTCCGTGATGCTAGCATCGGGTCCTGGACTGGAGCGTGGCACCAGTGGCGAGGTCTTCCATGGATACAGGGGGCACCACTCCAGCCGCTGCTCCAGTCTGGATGTCTGTGCTGTGTCGTGGGTCCTCTACTTCAGTCTTCTCCTGCTTGACTCCAGGACCTGCAGCCTCTGCATCTGCAGACTGACACAAGAAGAGGGGACATTACCGGAACATGAGTTGAATTGGATAACAATGTTGTAGGGAAGTCTCACAATCTCCCCTATGGCAGATAATGTAAGCAAATAAATAGGTGAGGATAGTCTTTCTGAAATAAACAGGCCACATTTCACGTAGTTTTGATGTAATACTATTACACTTGCCTCTATCACGATAACATGCTGGGTTGAGGTTCCACTCCCCTCATCAACAGTGATTGGTTGGTCATCTCTCCATGTATTGTGTCCCGCTAGCTTCACAAGGCTCAAGTGGCCTCCAGTGAGATGTCCTTCACCTGAGAGAGTGATTGGGGGAAAAGAGGTGGTTAGGTTTGGTACTGTCAATGCTCAACGGTATATTGTACACTATTTACAGTATAGGAAATGCAGTAAATCAAGAAATTGGTTAGAATATAATGCGTCTTAGTAATCAGGTGAATTATTGCATACTATAGAAAAACTGATTGAGACCGAATTCTGGGTAACACATCTGAACACATGTGCAGAGGGGAACGGAAATGTACCTCTTGCCATTCCTCTGTATCGGTCGAGGATCTTGACACTACTGGGCCGACTGGCGAGGACGCGCTCCCGTGCCACCTTCAGTTCCAGTAGCTGTAGTTTCCTCCGCAATGCCCTGTTTTCTTTCTGGCTTTGAGTTATTTCCAAACGAAACACTGCATAGTCGTCGTCTACGAGTTTACAGATCTCTGCCACGGCCGCATTCGCTAGCACCTCCATGATGGAGGCTATTTGAGTGTGAAAAACCATACAGTTAGCCATTGTTAGCTTTACCTAAATAACATCTATCAACAAAGTCCTGTCTCCAACGCGAATTAAAGTCTACATGGGGTAAGTAAGTGATGCTGTGCAGTTAAATTAGTCATATTTTGAGTTCCATGGTGTTAATGAATGTCTAAATAAAAAGGCTAACGTGAAAATTGTTCTTCTTGGTCATTGTTTACTTCCGTTTACACTGAAGAGAAAGGATGTTATTGGTAGGCGTCATTGTTGGGTGTGGCTAAATGAAACGTTATGCGCGCTGCGCGCTGTTCTTTGAAGTACGGTACTGCTTTTACGTTACACATCAAACCTATTCATGATCAGTATCTTGAAGTGGTCGTCACTAACTCCCACAGTCATAATTATGGCAAAATCCCGCCTATTTAAATAATAAAAAAATTTAAAAAATGTATCTTCTTAACCCTCCCGTTGTCCTAGGGTCAAAATGACCCGCCACTGTGTTGAACCAACTTTATTTAAAGGAAAGGTTCACCCATTTCGAATGTTATATTGTTTTTGTGCATCTCTGAGTGATGTTCTAGCGATTCGCTGGGCCATTTCATGTTTTCGTGTGAATCTGAGTTATTGGCGTTCAAGCAGGCAGAAATCCGGACGGTATGAAGTAGCACCGTGTTAAAATCTCTCTCAATACACTGGAAGTTAATATGAATACGACTTTTAGATCGCGAAAACATCTATCATATATGTCAGATTTCAATACTGTGAGGATGTTTTCCCTCGAATGAGCAATTGATCATATTTTTTGCGATATTCCTACCTCGAGAAATTTGTAATTTAATGGAGGGTCTATCACATTTTTCCTATTTGTCTGCCTCTGTAGTCCAGGGTGCATTGCATGGTGCAGTTGCCAGAGACATTATAGAAAGGAGATCGGAATCCAATGAATGAATGAAGGAACGTATAACGCCCCACCCAGCAGACAGAATGCACCGCATGGCCCATTGACATAGCATAGGGAACGTTTCCCATCTCCTCATAAGTATGTCTGCTATTGCGAATGTTAGACTCCACTCTGTGAGGCACATCGATCTGCAGGTTGAACATGGTGAGATTGTAGACTCGTAAATTGATAGTGCAATTTGTTTAGGCGATTTTACAGCTATCTAGCTACTTTACATATTGATATTGTCTTCGGTATTATTGTGTGTAGCCCTATATTTTCTAGCTAGCTAGCCAGCCCATATAAAGAGCGTTGCATTGTGGATTTTGTAGTCGATTTGAGCTGCAACAGATTTCCACAACGACTTTCCATGTTGCTACCAACCTTATTATAAAGCCAAAATGAAACATTTGTTCACAAAAAATATTGTTCTCACATACTAGTGTTATTTAACACTGTAAATTGAAGGAATGAGTGGTTTTGGGTGGATCTTTCCTTTAACATTTGATTTTAAACCTAACTTTAACCACATGCCTATCCTAACCTTAAATTAAGACCAAAAAGCAACTTTTTACGATATAGCCAATTTTGACTTTGTGGCTGTGGAATCTAGTGGAAACCCTTTTCAAGCTCAGAGCAGATTTGTTTAGAAAGATTACCGTAAATTACCTAAAATATTCCATTGGTGGCATGGACAGAAACATATTAGGTGGTGGGCCGAAGCCGAAAAACCTGAAGTTGATCGATCCCCGTATATGACAGTAAAACATTCTTATAATGACGATAACATTTGTTGGTACTTTCAATTCTTGCACATTTTCTCATAAAAAGTATATTTCAACACTGTCTGCTCACACAAATTTGTCGAACTGCAAAACTTGGAACCAGTCAGAACTCCCATATATACCCCTCGTGATGAAGGTAGCCAATTGCCGGCTTCTATCTAAGATGTAAACAGCCTCCCGTGAAAACTCGAGCTGCTCCCAGTCTCCCAAAAACTGAAATATAAATATCTGTTTTTGAGTGCACTTGAAATATGCAGCATGCAATACGAATTGCCTTGATTGTATTAAACGGTAACTCAGTTGACGATTTAGCCAATTAATTGAAAGCTAACCAATGTTACAGTTTGACTAGCCTAGCCAGCTACTGTTTACATTTTTACATTTTAGTAGACGTTGCAAACGCCATGCTCTACCAACTTAATTTAAAAAAAAATGTAATTAAAAATGTTTTGGGATGATTATGTCTCATTTCAAGTAACTAGCTGCAGGCTTAAAGAAACATTCAATCATATAGAATGGAGGTTTAAAAACTACAGCTGCATATGCATATTAGCCAACACAGCATATCCTACACATACTGTATAGCATACCTTGCAATACAATCTTCTCAAAAAACAGCTGGGCAAAATGTATACAATGTGCTCTAGAATAAGATGACCAGAGATTGATTTCTAAACCAGATGAGTCCTCAAATGTCAGCAGCTGCCCAATGCCATGGTGGGCATGCATAATGTTGGATGCATTGGAATATACCGTATGGAGAATGATAGTCTGCAGGGTTATAGAAAAAGCAGTTGGGAAATTAATGTTTGAGTTTTCTACTAAATGTTCAGTTAATGTGAATATATTTAGGTGGTTTAAATGATTAGCCTAACTTTCCTACTAACCTTTTAAAAGTTGACGGTGCCAAATTCTTGCCAATCCATATTCTACTACTAACTATGATTGAGTGTGAGGAATGTTTTCCATAATGTACATTTCATGCATATACATTCAAATAAAGAACACTATCACATTTACTGTTTCACCATTTATTAAGTACGAAGACAAATAGCAAAAGGTGTCTCAGGCAGTATTTGAAGTATCTAAATATAGTGTAACCTACCAATCAATGTATATATAGAGAGAAGTGCCATAGGAGGCACGATCTTACAATGTTGCAGACCAGAAATGAGAGCTTCACCATCTGTCAAAATCCTGAGCTTCTGATGGAGACTGTAGAACTGTAATCAATGCATGCTTCAGTATTCCCCCTCTCTCTAGGAGCATTTGTGTACCCAGGCCCCATAGGTGTATCAAAAGGATCCCAACCTAGTCACTAATGTAGCCAACCGATGTAGAGCGAGTGAAGTGCCTTAGCGGAATACAATCTTAAGATCGCGTTGTCCAGCAACGAGAACTCTACCATCTACGGCAAAAGCCTGGGCTCCTGACGGGGACAATATAATTCTTATCACTGCATGTTACAATAGTAAAACATAATCTGTCACCACGTCAAACTGATTCTATATTGAATTTAGTCTTTGAGATGCTCTAACAAGCATGTGTATCTGTAATTGGTGCTCTTCAACTCTAAAATGCACAACAGGCAAATGCATATGTGGTCTCAATGTCTAATAGTGATGGCAGGGCTAGTGCAAACTGCAGTAGGATGGTTCTCCTCACAGGTGAGTGAATCAGCTGAGCCCACGCTTGGTGAATAGCACTTGGTTTATTTCTGGGAGCAGGACACATGGGAGGAGAGCTGAATAGATCATGAGAGACAACTGAGATAAGAATGAATCAAATAAATCATCACAGCAAAGGATTGTAGTTTATGAGCTAGAAATGAACATCCTGACAGTCAAAAAAAATTACAACTAGGATAAGGACAGAGGCAGGGTACTCTGCATCCTACTCCAACTTAGCTACAGATTGTACACCAGATAATGTGATATAACCAAAGATTTTTGGTATCCATTACTGGATGTTACAGGTTTGCCTATACAAAACACAGCCATAGATTCTTCAACTAACCTGGTGTTGGCGATACTCTCTTTGTTTTCGATTCTGGAAAACGGTTATCTTATAAATGTCAGTGTCCAGTTGCAGGTGGTTCTACAAACACCAGAGAAAACTCAAAGATGGTAAATCCATGTTTTGTACCACGCGAGGAGGTTCCTCGCCATCATAGCTGCCGCACATCTAGAATTTCCCAGCATCTTTGCTGGAACTAGTCGTTTCTATGCGACGCAGCCGCGGCCACTTTCAGAAGTAGATGACAGCGCGTCACAGTGCTACCAAAATAAAGATCTACACACACATGCAAGAGGCATCTCACTCTATATATTTTTTAAAATATAAGATAACTTTTCCAGAATCAAGAACAAAGAGAGTATCGCCAATACCAGGTTAGTTGAATAATCTATGGCGGTGTTTTTTAATATAGTATAGTGATAATTTTCCACATCAGTTGACAAAACGGTTTATCACTCTGTCATACAGGCTAGGCTACTTGGCTAAAATGCTTGCTCGCTAGCCTAACTTCCATTCATGGGCAACGTTAGCTAGTTAACACTAGCCTTCTACATTTAGCTACATATTGAACTTCCATCTTCTCAGGCCAGGGGCACAACAATGTATGAATTAATGGTTGGATCAGAATCGCCGTTATAATCATTGGCCAGTATGGAGAATTAAGTAAAACAAGAAGTCCAAATCTCTATTTCCATCCATGGCTAATTTAGGAAAGTGACAACAACACAACGAGATGCAACAATTCAAGTGTTTCTGTCAAGGACATATGCTCTCAATGGGATTTGATAGGAGGGACGCCTAAATCCAAGCTGGCTTCACTTGACACTTTTATTTGGAGCACCAGGACCATTCACAGTTGAGCTCGGCCAGTTTAGCACCAAGGCTGATTGGCAAATGTTATACTTTTTTTTTTTTTATCAAGGGAGGCCAAGTGCACGCTGGCTTCCCTTGCCTTCAATGCTACCGGTGGCAACAATGTCATAATCGTTTAGACCAGACAGCATCAGACAGATGACCTACACGTAGAGAGACAGAGGGGTGCTGTTTCGCTTGCTCGGCTGCTTTCTCCTGTGAGATACATTCAGCGTCTTGCGAGTTGAAGGACATTTTTGAAACAGAGAGACATACATTTATTGAAAAAAAAAAGTAAAGTATTGGTAAAAAATTTTTGGAAGCCTGGCTTCCCTTGGCATCCATTAATACACACCACTGTTTGTTAGTATGAATGAAATTAGTGAGTCCTGCCTTGATGACTATTAGCTTCACAATACTTGTCCTATAGATTTTTGTAGTATTAAACTATTACTTGAATAATGATAGCTAAAGCTCCATGTCCCAGAATGACATGCTAGTGATAAAGCTATCTGCTCAGGTCTACTTGTTGGAGCTAGCTAGCTTCATTTCTAAGGTTGCTGTGCTCTAAGTAAAGTTGGTAGTTATTTTACAGCTTGCATTGATGGTATCATGTTTCTATAACTAGCAAGCTAAATATACGTAATATTTTACCCCAGGACACTTCACATGATAACTATAATATTTCAGCTAAAGAATGGTTCCCAGATATCCCCGGTGTACATCTCAAGCCACACTGCTATGATTTCTCCCCATTGTGGACATTCTTAGGTCTCATGAGGTTACTCAGGAAGGAGAAGCTCTTGTAACATAAGCCACGTTTTATACCTGGTTCTAACTTGCGTCCTTTGTCCTGATCTTGTCCACATTCTGATTGTGTCCACATTTTTAGATAGGTGTAGCCATAAAACCATGCGTTCATATAATCATACTGGAGACATCAGATGATACAGGGTCCCATTAAGCGAAATAGGCAGGTACTAAAGTAAACAATCCCAGAAGTCCTTTCACTTGTAATCTTATGGTCTGGACCTGTTGCATTGACATATGGCTTGCTTTTGTACTTTCTGTCCCTGGGACATCAACTAGTCAAAATATGAAACCTGTTGTTTAACAAATCTGCTAGGGCCTGCAAAAAATAGGTGCCGGTTTATCAGCACTTTTTTTCCCCACAACCCTTGTACTAAAAACATTTATTTGAATCTATTTACTTCAATTTTGGACAGTTCCATGGACTGGAAACAGATTACTTTTATATGAAATTACCTTTTTACTTAAATCACTGATGTTATTCAAACTATCGAATTGAGAAATAATAATTGGAAATCGTCATGTCAGATTGACAAAAACTTATCCTATTCAATTATTTAAAACAGAACATTTTCACATATCAACATGGCTGCTTTCCCATCTTGTTTTCCCTACCCAAAACTCCAACCATTCGCCTGGCTGGCCGTTCATGTCCCACCACTCTTTCTACATTTTAGCACGTGTTTAAGAATGTTTAATTTAACCTTGCGTAATACCCTAGATGCAGTAGCACCCCTAAAAACAAAAAACATTTGTCACAAGAAACTAGCTCCTTGGCATACAGAAAATACCAGAGCCCTGAAGCAAGCTTCCAGAAAACTGGAATGGCAATGGCGCTCCACCAAACTGGAAGTCTTCCTACTAGCTTGAAAGAAAGTACAGTGCAATATCGAAGAGCCCTCACTGCTGCTCGATAGTCCTATTTTTCCAACCTAATTGAAGAGAATAAGAACAATCCAAAATGTATATTTGATACTGCCGCAAAGATAACTAAAAAGCAGCATTCCCCAAGAGAGGATGCATTTCACTTCAGCAGTGATCAATTCATTAACCTCTTCGACGAAAAGATCATGATCATTAGAAAGCAAATGATGGACTCCTCTCCAAAGCTCAGCTGTCCTGAGTCTGCACAAAACTGCCAGGACCTAGGATCAATGAGACACTCAAGTTTTTTAATCCTATATCTCTTGACACATTCATGAAAATTGTCATGGCCTCTAAACCTTCAAGCTGCATACTGGACCCTATTCCAACTAAACTACTGAAAGAGCTACTTCCTGTGCTTGGCCCTCCTATGTTGAACATAATACATGGCTCCCTATACACTGGATGTGTACCAAACTCACTAAAAGTGGCAGTAATAAAGCCTCTCTTCAAAAAGCCATACTTTGACCCAGAAAATGTAAACTATCGGCCTATATCGAATCTCCCATTCCTCTCAAAATGTTTAGAAAAAGCTGTTTTGCAGCAACTCACTGCCTTCCTGACAACAAAAAAATTATACGAAACGCTTCAGTCTGGTTTTAGACCCCATCATAGCACTGAGACTGCACTCGTGAAGGTGGTAAATGACCTTTTAATGGCTTCAGACCAAGGCTCTGCATCTGTCCTCGTGCTCCTAGACCTTAGTGCTGCTTTTGACACCACCGATCATCACATTATTTTAGAGAGATTGGAAACCTTAATTGGTCTACACGGACAAGTTCTTGCCTGGTTTAGATCTTATCTGTCGGAAAGATATCAGTTAATCTCTGTGGATGGTTTGTCCTCTGACAAATCAATTGTAAGTTTCGGGGTTCCTCAAGGTTCCATTTTAGGACCACTATTGTTTTCACTATATATTTGACCTCTTGGTGATGTCATTTGGAAACACAATGTTAACTTTCATTGCTATGCAGACGACACACAGCTGTACATTTCGATGAAACATGGTGAAGCCCCAAAATTGCCTACCCTGGAAGCCTGTGTTTCAGACATAAGGAAGTGGATGGCGGCAAATGTTTTACTTTTAAACTCGGACAAAACAGAGATGCTAGTTCTAGATCCCAAGAAACAAAGAGATCTTCTGTTGGATCTGACAATTATAATAATATAATAATATGCCATTTAGCAGACACTTTTATCCAAAGCGACTTACAGTCATGCGTGCATACATTTTTATGTATGGGTGGTCCCGGGGATCGAAGCCACTACCTTGGCGTTACAAGCGCCGTGCTCTACCAGCTGAGCTACAGAGAACCACAATTAATCTTGATGGTTGTACAGTCGTCCCAAAAAAATAACAGTGAAGGACCTCGGCGTTACTCTGGACCCTGATCTCTCTTTTGACGAACATATCAATAATATTTGAAGGACATCATTCGTAACATTGCAAAAATCAGAAACTTTTTGTCCAAAAATGATGCAGAAACGCTAATCCATGCTTTTGTCACTTCTAGATTAGACTACTGCAATGCTCTACTCTCCGGCTACCCGGATAAAGCACTAAATAAACTTCAGTTAGTGCTAAACACGGCTGCTAGAATCTTGACTAGAACCAAAAAATGTGATCATATTACTCCAGTGCTAGCCTCTGGCTTCCTGTTAAGGCTAGGGCTGATTTCAAGGTTTTACTGCTAACCTACAAAGCATTACATTTACATTTACATTTTAGTCATTTAGCAGACGCTCTTATCCAGAGCGACTTACAGTTAGTGAATACATATATATTAATTTTTTTATACTGGCCCCCCGTGGGAATCGAACCCACAACCCTGGCGTTGCAAACGCCATGCTCGATCAACTGAGCTACATCCCTGCCGGCCATTCCCTCCCCTACCCTGGACGACGCTGGGCCAATTGTGCGCCGCCCATGAGTCTCCCGGTCGCGGCCGGCTGCGACAGAGCCTGGATTCGAACCAGGATCTCTAGTGGCAGAGTTAGCACTGCGATGCAGTGCCTTAGACCACTGCGCCACTCAGGAGTACATTTCTCCCTCTCCTTCTCACACACCCACACTAACCCACCCTTCCACCACACACTATATCCCTCTCTTTTCAAAACGTCAACCTCTTGTCAATTCAGTTAACCAAAACCTAAAAAAAAAAAAAAAAAAGCAAATGATGATTACATGGGCTTGCTCCTACCTCTCTCCGATTTGGTCCTGCCGTACATACCTATGCATACGCTATGGTCACAATACACAGGCCTCCTTATTGTCCCTAGAATTTCTAAGCGAACAGCTGGAGGCAGGGCTTTCTCCTATAGAGCTCCATTTTTATGGAATGGTCTGCCTATCCATGTGAGAGACGCAGACTCGGTCTCGACCTTTAAGTCTTTACTGAAGACTCATCTCATCTGTGAATGTCATGGATACATTAGAACTAGTAGATATATGGAGGCTTAAATATACTGATCTAGTGAGATATACATGGCGGAGACTGAATCAAGCTAGTCGTCTTGACTTCTTTCTTATCTCATTCTCGTTGGCACCAAAAGTGAAAAAAAGTGTTGATAGGGGACAGAATGCGGTCGGACCATCATATAATAGGCATATACATTACTCTTACTGAATTTCCACGTGGGCGAGGATACTGGAAATTTAATCAAAGCCTATTGGATGATAATTTATTTATAATTAGAACAAAGGAATTTATAACTGACTTTTTCCAACATAACATAGGTACAGCGAATCCCCTTATTGTATGGGACACCTTTAAATGTGCCTTTAGAGGCCATGCAATTCAGTACTCATCTCGAAAACAAAAGCAATTTAGGTCAAAAGAGTTTATACTAAGAAAGGAAATAGAAAGTCTAACAGAACAGATAGATGGCAATAAAAACTGTAACATAGAGGCTCAGAATAAATTAGAGGAAAAACTAAAAGAAATGGAGAAACTTATTCAAAAAAGATCAAGTGTAATATATTATAAAAATAAAGCAAACTGGATGGAATATGGGGAAAAATGCACAAAATTCTTTTTAATCTTCAACATAGGAATGCTACCAAAAAGAACTTAATGAAACTGGTTACAATTGACGGAGTCACCCATAATTCACCAAATGATATTTTGAAGGAAGAAACAAAGTACTTTAAGCATATGTTTTCTTTTCAGTCGCCTCCATCTCCTCTAACTGAAGCTAATTGTAGAGATGTTTTTTCTATTGATAATGTCAAATTAACAGCCACACAGAAAGACTCATATGAAGGTGAAATTACAGAGGAGGAACTTCTGGATGCAATTAAAGACTTTAAGTCTGGGAAAACTCCAGGGTTGGATGGCATACCAGTCGAGGTATACCAAACCTTTTTTGATATACTAAGAGGACCGTTATTAGCATGTTTTAACCACTCCTATGTAAATGGTAGATTATCTGACACTCAAGAAGAAGGTCTGATCTCATTATTACTGAAACAGGATACAAGTGGAAAATATAAAGATCCAGTCCATTTACAAAATTGGAGGCCCCTTACACTTCAGTGTTGTGATGCAAAAATCCTAGCAAAATGTATAGCGCATAGAATTAAAAAGGTATTGTCGGATATTATTCATTCTAATCAGACAGGTTTTTTACATGGAAGATACATTGGAGATAATATAAGGCAAGTATTGGAAACAATAGAACACTATGGAAAATATGGGAAACCAGGCCTGCTATTCATAGCAGACTTCGAAAAGGCATTTGATAAAGTTCGACTGGGGTTTATATATAAATGCCTGGAGCATTTCAATTTTGGAGAATCTCTTATAAAATGGGTCAAAATCATGTATAGTAACCCTAGGTGTAAAATAGTAAATAATGGCTATTTCTCAGAAAGTTTTAAACTGTCAAGAGGAGTGAAACAAGGTTGTCCACTATCGGCATATCTATTTATTGTGGCCATCGAGATGTTAGCTATTAAAATCAGATCCAATAATAATATCAGAGGATTAGAAATACAGGGCTTAAAAACAAAGGTGTCATTGTACGCTGATGATTCATGTTTTCTTTTAAATCCACAACTAGAATCCCTCCACAGCCTCAGAGGATCTAGATACATTTTCTAACCTCTCTGGATTACAACCAAATTATGACAAATGTACTATATTACGTATTGGATCACTAAAAAATACAATTTTTACATTACCATGTAGTTTACCAATAAAATGGTCTGATGGTGATGTGGATATACTCGGAATACATATCCCAAAGGAAATAAATGATCTCACTTCAATAAATTTTAATAGAAAGTTAGCAAAAATAGATAAGATCTTACTACCATGGAAAGGAAAATACCTGTCAATTTGTGGAAAAATCACCCTGATTAACTCTTTAGTATTATCCCAGTTTACCTATTTGCTTATGGTCTTGCCTACGCCTAGCGAACAGTTTTTTAAATGATATGAGAAAAAAATATTCAATTTTATTTGGAACGGCAAGCCAGACAAAATTAAAAGAGCATATTTATGTAATGAATATGAATTCGGAGGGCAGAAATTATTAAATATTAAAGCATTAGACCTATCACTAAAAGTTTCAGTCATACAAATACTTAAATCCGAACTGGTTCTCAAGCAAATTAGTAAGATTGTCTCACCCAATGTTCAAGAAAGGCCTTTTTCCCTTTATTCAGATTACAACCTCTCACTTTCAGTTATATGAAAAGGAAATAATCTCCCAAATGTCACTATTTCTAAAACAAGCCATAGAAAGTTGGTTGCAATTTCAATTTAATCCTCCAGAAACGACAGAACAAATAATGCAACAAATATTGTGGTTAAATTCAAATATACTAATTGACAAAAAAACTAAATTTTTTGACAGAATGTTTAAAAAAGGTATAATCTTCGTAAATGATATCATCGGTAGGACTGGTGGAGTTATGTCGCACATGCAGCTAACAAAAACATATGGAAATGTCTGCTCTACCCAAAATTACAACCAAATAATTGCAGCCTTACCGCAAAAGTGGAAGAGGAAAGTGGAAGGGGGAGAAAGTAAGGAACTTGTCTGTCGGCCTTGCATTAAAGAACATAATTGGTTAAGGAAAACTGTGATAAATAAAAAGTATATCAGTTTCACTTAAGGACCAAAGGATTGACAGCCGTCCCATATAGATTGCAAAATAGTTGGGAAGAGATAATAATATAATAATAATATGCCATTTAGCAGACGCTTTTATCCAAAGCGACTTACAGTCATGCGTGCATACATTTTTGTGTATGGGTCTTTGACGTACCGATCCTATGGCATAGTGTTTATGAACTGACACGCAAAACGACACCGGATTCAAAAATTTGAATCTTTCAATTTAAATTATTATATACAATTCTTGCTACCAATAGAATGTTATTTATATGGGGGATACAATCTTCCCAGCTCTGCAGATTTTGCTGTGAAGAGACAGAATCATTAGATCATTTGTTTTGGTTCTGTCCATTTGTAGCTTGTTTTTGGACACAGGTCCAGGAATGGCTAAAGGATTGCAATATTTACCTGGAACTAACCTTGCAGATAGCATTACTGGGTGATCTGAAAAGTCATAGTCAATCAATCAATAATATAATAATACTTTTAGCAAAAATGTTTTTTTTAATTCACAATCTGTAGAAGCAATGAGAATAGAAAGGTTCAGAACTTTTGTAAAACATCACAGTACGGTTGAAATATATATGGCAAATAGAAATCCTATATGGATGGTGTTAAGAGATAGATGGGAGGTATTGAATAGAGTTGAAGGATGGGACTAATAACAAATAACAACAAATAATAACAAAGATAGCTAATAATGTAAGCATACTGTGTCCATAATAAGTATATAGGTTGTATGTTGGGAGCTTCTGGGAAAGAGCACAGTTAGAAAGATATGGCATATAGAAGCAAACCGGATGGACATCATGAAAATGATCGGAGAGGTTGAGAGTAGAAGAAGTTCAGGAGCAAAAAAAAATATATATATATATATATATATAATATAATTATTGTAAAATTAACTCTGTCCATAAGGTGTAGATAGTAAGTATAGACCGGAAGTAGAGGCCTGGGCATTGTTGTTCACTAATTTACTCCAAGTAGGGAAAGGATGGTGGGGTTGAAAAGTAATAAAGGGGAGTATATATATATTTTTAAAAACATTTTTAAAAAACATGGGGGACTGGAAGTGATGCAGACAATTACATTGATAGAAGATACAATCTATCTGCAATATTAAGCTGATCCATTCCCCCCCAAAAAAATTAAAATAAAAGAAACAAAAAAAGATTACAAAAAGATTACAAAAAGATTAAAAAATAAAAAAAATAAAAAATAAAGACTCATCTCTTCAGTAGATCCTATGATTGAGTGTAGTCTGGCCCAGGGGTGCGAAGGTGAACGGAACCACCCTTACTGTCTGTGCCTGGCCGGTTCTCGTCTCTCCATTGGGATTCTCTGCCTCTGACCCAATTACGGTGCTTTTCATGCCTTCCCTAGGAGGGGTACGTCACTTGAGTGGGTTGAGTCACTGACGTGATCTTCCTGTCCGGTTTGTCGCCCCCTCGGGCTCGTGCAATTGAGGAGATCTTCATTTATATTTACAACCACTTTTTTATGTGCCGGGGGGGCTAGGGTCAGTCTGTTATATCTGGTGTTATTCTCCTGTCTTATCCGGTGTCCTGTGTGAATTTAAGTATGCTCCCTCTAATTCTCTCTTTCTCCATCTCAGTCCACCTGGTCGTGCTGCTGCTCCAGTTTCAACTCTTCTGCCTGCGGCTATGGAACCCTGACCTGTTCACCGGACGTGCTACCTTGTCCCAGACCTGCTGTTTTCAACTCTCTCTCTCTACCGCACCTGCTATTTCAACCTCTAAATGCCCGGCTATGAAAAGCCAAGTGACATTTACTCCTGATGTACTGACCTGTTGCAACCTCTACAACCACTGTGATTTTTATTTGACCCTGCTGGTCATCTATGAACATTTGAACATCTTGAGAATAATCTGGCCTTAATGGCCATGTACTGTTATAATCTCCCCCGGCACAGCCAGAAGGGGCCACCCCTCAGAGCCTGGTTCCTCTCTAGGTTTCTTCCTAGGTTTCTGCCTTTCTAGGGAGTTTTTCCTAGCCACCGCGCTTCTACATCTACATTGCTTGCTGTTTGGGGTTTTAGGCTGGGTTTCTGTATAGCACTTTGTGACATCTGCTGATGTAAAAAGGGCTTTATAAATACATTTCATTGATTGATTGATTGTCTCGAGAATCGATCCAAATACAACAATACATTACCAAAGAGCCCTTGCCCTTATCCTAAAGCGCTTTGCTTATTTGAAAATAACTAAGTAACTGATTACTTCAGTTGAAAAACGAAGGCGTTAAGTTACTCTTCGACAAAAAAGTAATTTGAGTACTCTACACCGAACACTGCTGAGGAATCACTTCAACATTAGGCTACTGTCTTCACTATAAACTGCAGCACCCAGCTGTCGCAACATGCACTGTTGCCTTCACCATAAATCATATGCACATAGTCAATCACACATTGCCAGCACATGCTTACCCATTTTTATCCTGCTTATATGAAATAATCAGGACAGTGCATCATCATATGGAGTTTCACCAAAAGGTCCTTCCCTCCTGCTCAGTTCATAAAAATGAAAAGTGCCATATCTGTCATTTGGAGTTTCATCTTGCTGAGACTTCAATTTAATCCTTCACTTTAGCTACCGTGATTGTATTGCAATACACTACACCCCAAAAGGTGCCAAAAGAGCTCTGTTGTGACATAAACATACAGAGAACAGACAGTCATGCAGCGTGCGCAACCCAGAAATGTATGAAGGAGACACACTTATCAATGCTTTTCACATTTACACACCAAACAGTTATCAGATTCACTTCATGTCTTTGCAATTTGTTGGGGTCACACACAGAGACAAACGTGGTCAGTACTTTTAACATTAACTTTACAGGTGAGGTGGTGCGACTATATCAAATTCATATAATTCTAAATTAATATGAAAGAGCACTCACCTCTTTTGTCACGTGGCCTCCGGTGATGAGAAGCCCACCCTGCTTGCAGCGCCATTGTTAGGAATTGAAAACTGGTCAAAGTTTGGAGAAATGCTAGATGTAAAATAACTTCTATATTTTAAAGGTCTAATAGACAAAGACAGACATATGGGAAGACAGACATGTTCCTCTAAGAGGTCAGCAGAAAATCTTCTCCCCCTCCAGTGGGGAGGGCTGACCTAAATACTCTTGCCTTATCCGTTCGCTGTTTTACCCTTCTATGCCCGGTGCCAAAGCATTAAATCAAGGTGGAGATCTTGGGGTTGAATAGAATATACATTTGAAACATCTTAATCGCTTAAGGACACCCATGAACGATTTTATAGCTCAGGGGCCCAGATACCAGTTACTGAGACCTGCTTTACGGTGACCTCTGGCCTTACAGAGGGTACCTAGAGGCCAAATTCCTGTGTAACTCAGTTGGTAGAGTACGGCACTTGCAACGCCAGGGTTGTGGGTTCGATTCCCACGGGGGACCAGTATGAAAATGTATGTACTCACTAACTGTAAGTCGCTCTGGATAAGAGCGTCTGCTAAATGACTAAAATGTCAATTCCAATAGGGAATATAACATAATATTATAAAATGTTAACCACAGTCAAGCCCATCTCTAACACAGTGAGTTTTTCCTAGCCACCATGCTTCTAAAGTTGAAGTCGGAAGTTTACATACACCTTAGCCAAATACATTTAAACTCAGTTTTTCACAATTCCTGACATTTAATCCTAGTAAAAATTCCCTGTCTTTGGTCAGTTAGGATCACCACTTTATTTTAAGAATGTGAAATGTCAGAATAATAGTAGAGAGAATGATTTATTTAAGCTTTTATTTATTTCATCACATTCCCAATGGATCAGAAGTTTACAAACACTCAATTAGTATTTGGTAGCATTGCCTATAAATTGTTTAACTTGGGTCAAACGTTTCGGGTAGCCTTCCACAATAAGTTGGGTGAATTTTGGCCCATTCCTCCTGACAGAGCTGGTGTAACTGAGTCAGGTTTGTAGGCCTCCTTGCTCGCACTCGCTTTTTCAGTTCTGCCCACACATTTTCTATAGGATGGTGTTCTTCGGCTTGCAAGCCAACCCCTTTTTCCTCCAAACATAACAATGGTTATTATGGCCAAACAGTTCTATTTTTGTTTCATCAGACCAGAGGACATTTCTCCAAAAAGTACGATCTTTGTCCCCATGTGCAGTTGGAAACCGTAGTCTGCTTTTTTATGGCGGTTTTGGAGCAGTGGCTTCTTCCTTGCTGAGTGGCCTTTCAGGTTATGACGATATAGGACTTGTTTTACTGTGGATATAGATACTTTTGTACCTGTTTCCTCCAGCATCTTCACAAGGTCCTTTGCTGTTGTTCTGGGATTGATTTGCACTTTTCGCACCAAAGTACGTTCATCTCTAGGAGACAGAACGCGTCTCCTTCCTGAGCGGTATGACGGCTACGTGGTCCCATGGTGTTTATACTTGCGTACTATTGTTTGTACAGATGAACGTGGTACCTTCAGGCATTTGGAAATTGCTCCCAAGGCTGGACCAGACTTGTGGAGGTCTACAATTTGTTTTCTGAGGTCTTGGCTGATTTCTTTTGATTTTCCCATGATGTCAAGCAAAGAGGCACTGAGTTTGAAGATAGGCCTTGAAATACATCCACAGGTACACATCCAATTGACTCAAATGATGTAAATTAGCCTATCAGAAGCTTCTAAAGCCATTACATAATTTTCTGGAATTTTCCAAGCTGTTTAAAGGCACAGTCAATTTAGTGTATGTTAATAATAATAATAAATAATATGCCATTTAGCAGACGCTTTTATCCAAAGCGACTTAGTCATGTGTGCATACATTTTTACGTATGGGTGGTCCCGGGGACCCACTGGAATTGTGAAACAGTGAATTATAAGTGAAATAATATGTCTGTAAACAATTGTTGGAAAAATTACTTGTCATGTGTAGTATCTAAACAGTTTATGACTTTGCTGACGTTTGCAAATGGTGTGTTAGAGGAAGTTGACTCAGCTTGCGGAAGCATCTGGAAAGCATTACTATAGGGGCCCCCTAAAACAGAGGAAGTCTGTTATGTGGAGGCCAGGGATTGGTTTATGGGAAAACCACCCATATCATGTTACATATTATAAATACCATGGTTGGAACAAAGGACGGGGAGGATATAACATATTAGAGATTAGGTCAGTTGTTCTCCAGATGTCTGCAGGAGTCTGTAAATTGACGCTGAAATCTTTGATGTAATAAACCATTATAATCAAGGACAGTGTCAGCGGATTTCTTGTCATCACAGCATAATTAGCATCGTTATTTCGATACCACAGAATGGCGACGAGGAACTTTGGGACGTGTTGCGTCTCTCCAGCGTTCCATTCATGAGCTACGAAGTGACTCCCGCTCAAGACGCCGGCACATAAGGTGAGATTTCTCACAATTTTGGGCGCTGGTTGGTTCGTTTGCTTATGTGGGTGTGTGCGCTGAGGAGATGTACCGTTTAAAGACTTATGTGTGCACTTTGCTGTGGGATAAGAATCCGTTCTAAATTTCTAAATTTGTTACAACAACGCAAACGGGGGAGTGTCTATAGGAATTGATAACACTGGGCACAGGGATATTTGGCTTGAATAAAATTGAAAAATAATAGAATGAAGGAATAAGGGTAGGAACTAAGGAAAAATGTATACTAATTAGGACGTCGTTGATCTACGGAAGCCCTCAAACGAGGCGATCATTAGGATGGGCCGAAAATCCTGAAAACTCACTAGGTTGATTTTTAAGGTCAGTTCTGACAAAAATAACCTAGTCAGTCAGCACAGAGTCAATTTTGTATTTAATTTCAACAAAATGGTCATACACTCACATAACATGAAGTACAATAACTTTTCTCAATATGGTAACACTTGAACTTTTCTGTAAATTTGGTACCCTTGCTTTGATCAAATTAATTTTAGAATACTTTGGAAAGTTTACATTACACACATCTTCACTACTTTATGTCAAGTAAACATGAATTAAGGCACTATAATTTCCTCATTATAAAACACCAGCATCAAAGAACAGGACAAGGTTGTCACTTTTCATCAGTGAAGCATTTTGACAGACACAATCACACCAACCATCACCATATCATCTACTCATTCTTTCCTCAGTTCACCTCATCCAGTTCCCTACTACATCCAAAACCAACATATTTATCTACAAACAAACTAACTAGTACTACATTACATGATGTAGTCCCGTGTAGCTCAGTTGGTAGAGCATGGCGTTGCAAATGCCAGGGTTGTGGGTTCGATTCCCACGGGGGGCCAGTATGATAATGTATGCACTCACTAACTGTAAGTCGCTCTGGATAAGAGCGTCTGCTAAATGACTAAAATGTAAAATGTAAATTACGTCACCATACTCTATACATGGGCGGTGTGCATTTTCTGCTGGTGTATCCTGAAGTAGCTCCTCTCTGAGAACCTCTTCCCGCAGTGCGTACAGGTGAACGGCTTCTCTCCAGTGTGGATCTTCATGTGCCTCTTCAGATGGGGCTGGTGGGAGAACCTCTTCTCACACTGGGGGCAGCTGTAGGGTTTCTCCCCTGTGTGGACCCTCTGGTGCCTCTTCAGGTTGGACGAGTCAGAGAAACTGGCCAGGCACAGGTGGCAGCCGAACGGTTTCTCCCCCGTGTGCATCCTCTGGTGGATCGCCACCTGTTTGCGGAAACTGAAGACTTTCCCACAGAACGAACACGGGAAGTGCTTCTCTTTGGCGCTGCCAGCTTTACTGATTCCATCTCTACTATTGTCATTTGTCAATGGACTTGTGTAGCCACTCAGTGTTGAGGCACTGGCATTGTCTGAGGTCTGGTTTAACATTAGGAGATTGTGAGGAGGATGAAGACCAGGGAGTGTCTGTGTTGTCGCAGGGTCCATGTTCCAGCTGATAGATCCTATAGAAGGCAGGCTGAAGGCAGCACCTGTTAGGGGGTTAACCTGAGGCGCCATCAGCCTGTCTGAATCACAACTATAGGAGCAGGACGGAGCATCGCTAGCCGAGTCTGTATCTGTTCTCTCCAGCTGCATATGGACACCTCCCCGTCCCCCCGGACCAAATCTATGTCTCGTCCTGGTCTCAGCCAGTCTGTTGTCATGGAGACTAAATTTGGTTGTTGTTTTGTGTTCAACTGTCTGTTTTTGGTTGTGGTTAACAGTGTTGTTCCCCAGCCCAGAGTTGAGGACGCTGTCCCATCCACTGACCTCCACTATGTCGCCTCTGTTCCTGGCCTGCTCGGTGATGTCATCCCCCGGGCCCTTGGCTTCACCGGTCTGGGAATCCAAGATGGCCGCCCAGTCTCCTCTGTCATCCTCCAGCCAACCACCTGCAGGAAGAGGTTACAAAATAGACTTTACAAACATGGCAGAGAAAACTCTACATATGGAGTTTTTTCTCTCTCAATTATCTGGTCAAGTTCATACATGATGTGTTTCTGTATGTAAACATAAGTTGTATTGATTAAATTTTATGAATGAAGAAAATATAATAGCCAGGCGCATCACTATTCCCATTGATAATCTATTACTGTATGTAGGCTATATGTATTTCTTCCTTACCTTGCTCCCCCATCTTTAGTCCACTCAGCAGATCAATGCTCTCTGGTCCGTCTTCTATTGTCTCCTCTTTGATGAGCAGCAGATCAGGCTTCCCATCCTCCATGTCTACTGACTGTAAGAGATACAGAGCAGGGTTTCTGTTAGGAAAGTGTGGCGCCGGACATTTGACCGGCAACATTTTAATTTAGCAGACATTTGAGAAATATACCGGACCAATATGCATTGGGTGCGTAACCTGAATAGGGCGTCCACCCACAACAGGAGGCTACTGAGGGGAGAACGGCTCATAATAATGGCCGGAATGGAGCAAATGGAATGGCATCAAATGGAAACCATGTGTTTGATGTATTTTATAACATTCCACCTATTCCGCTCCAGCCATTACCACGAGCCCCTTCTCCCCAATTAAGGAGCCACCAACCACGGTGCTCAGAATGAAATAAATCACATTTAGAATATGGTAGTTCATATTAACAGAACATGCAAGTCGAGGATGCAACGATCTGCGGTCCTTCTTACTGAATTCTGATGTGCACTTTGAACATATTAGAATAACTGTCCATATTTACTTTTCCTCAGCCAACAAGACGAGTAACAAACAGCAAATCGCTAGCCTATGTCAATCAACTGAAGTAGAAAAGTTTAGGTTACCTATTCTATTGGTCAGCTTGTCGAGAAAGAAGTAGCCTATTCCAAACAGACCCTGGGACAGTTGTGGGACGATAGATCCCAAATTCATCCAACCAGTAGAACTAGGCTACATCAAAAAAACTTTAAAAAGCAACGAGGCTGATGCAACAGATTAGAACGTTTAGCTTAAAATGTTCATAAACTATTATATCTTCATATTATAAGCGCAGCAAGGAAGTAGTCTACGCATGAATGTTCGTTCCATAATGCAATTAGCGGGAAAACACTGCTCAAAAGGGCACTTCACAAGCGAGCAGTTTCAGGTGACAGAGATGAAAATATCCGTTAGAAATGTAGAAAGAGAGGAGATCTAATATGCTACTTTCAAGCAATGTAAGCTATGCCTCATAATATGTATTAAAACGTTCAGGTTCCAAACAATTAAGTGTATGTTTTCAAAATGCATACTATTCTATTCTATTCTTCTATACTGCCTCCAGCTCATTGCAAAGTGGTGTGTGACGCAGGAAAATAATTTGCTCCAACTGGGAAAATCCATTTTGAACAGTCATCCAACTCGGAATTCCAACTCGGTCCTCTTTCTACATTTACATTTACGTCATTTAGCAGACGCTCTTATCCAGAGCGACTTACAAATTGGTGCATTCACCTTGGCTCCGACCTGAAGTTCCTAGTTGTCAGTTGTCTTGAAAGCACCACAAGATGCTGCCGCAGCAGCTCTTGCACTGTCTAATAGATTTTCCACTCAAAGACTCTGTATCTGAGCACCCTGCTATGGAGCATCTTCTGATTGGGCAATTAGTTGATTTGACACTATGCAAACGTGTTAGTACATTTGATTACTAGACACTCTTTAATGGTTTGATAATGCAAAGGCATGGTCCTACACTTTAATCACGACCTGGGCCATATCCACAAAGCATCTCAGAGTAGAAGTGCTGATTGAGGATCAGGTCACCACCTGTCTACCTACTGTAGTCTTATTCATTATGACCTTAAAGGCAGAACTGATCCTAGATCAGCACTCCTACTCTGAGAGGCTTTGTGGATACGGGCCCTGACCTAATACCATTCAGACAGTAGTTCACAGTGGGCTCACCTCAGTGAGACTGTGTGTGGTCCTGTGCTGCTCAGCTGGTTCCTCTGTGGGTTCAGGAGGAGGTGTAGTCTGGTTGTCCTCCATGATCATGGTCCTCTCAGGGTTGCCCAGACCCTCCTTACAACCCTCCTCCTTCACCAGCAGCACCTCTGGACCCTCCTCCTCCTGGAAGAGAGGGGTGATACAGATTACACAGACATACACTCCCTCAGGTACGTTACACACAGATAATAAACACACTTTAAACATTGCGGGGCCATACTTGCAAACATAAACAACTATTTACATTTAAATAGTTTCTCAGGCTCAAAATGCGTATCAGCCAATTAAAAAAGTTGATTTATTTGCACATGACAGAACGCTAAATTGTAGCACACGTCTGACAAATCCATAAGGCTCTTCAGTTTTTTTTTTCTTACGATGTACGATAAACGTACATATTGTAAGGACCTCATTTACATTTTTTCCAAGCACATGGATGTGTGGGAAAGAGAAACAAAAACGTGGGATGTTGTCTAACAGTAGTAGCTAGTAGCCTTGTCAAGGACGCATCAATACAATATTGGCACACAACATTTTGCTACAGACCATCGGAAGAAAAGCAAACCTTGAATTTGACCTATTTTAAGAAATGCCATTGGTTGGGGCAGAGGCATCATGCCCATAGAGCCCCATTGTGGAGGTGTCATAATACCCAGAAAACCTAGCGGTCAAACTGCGAAATAGTTCGTTTTTCTACTATTCATTTTTCCCATAGGGGATTTTAGAAACACTTAAAATAAGGGCTGTGTTTCGTGTAGGCTTACCCGGCGTGACGTTTTTATAACCATGTAAATCTCTCTCGGACAAGGTGACTTTTATCAATATATTTTACACTATTTACTCTCAGATTCGAAAATGCTAATTAGCATCAAAGTAGACATCATGCAAGACTACAAATCCCTGCAACTCCTGCACGCCATCTCTAGTTGACACCTTTGCTAACAGGTATTGTGTCAATTTACTTGCACGAGACAGTTCACAATTGTCCATTTAAAGAAATTTAGCCAATTTAATCATTACTAAATGTAGCTAACATTAGATAGTTAATCCAGAGAATCTTACATTTGCCTCGACTTGGTAGTCTCGTCCAGATCATCATGGCATTTGTAGTTCTTTATGATAGCCACATTAGCAGCTAATTAGCATTTCATTTTGGGGGGATAAATACAGCACAATATAATTGATAAAAGTCACCTTGTCCTAGAGAGATTTACATGGTTATCAAAGAGTCACGTCAGGTAAGGCTACATGAAACACAGCCCTTATTTTAAGTGTTTCTAAAATCCCCTATGGGAAAAATGAATGGTGGAAAAACGATTGGAACCATTTCCTTTAAAGGACTCTTTGGTCCTTTAAAAACCTGCTGTATATTGTGTGTTATGGAAAATAAATAAATGTGACTCTGGATGAAAACACAATTATGTTTGTTTTCAACATTAGGGCTGTTTTCCTAAAAAATATAAATCCGCTTCGTGTTTTGTTTCCTTGTCACGACACTAAAGAATATCGCGAAACTGGTATCGTTCCGGCCCTATTAGATATACAGAAAAATAGACATACTGTTGTTAAACCCATCATGTGGATAAAAAAAAAAGTCAGCAATGATAAGTCAAAAGTCAGACTAAACTATTTTGGCGTGTACAGTAGGTGTTTGTTAGTGTGTAGGTATATTTAGTAAGTGTATAATGGTTATAAAGCACTGTTGGGTGTATGCAGAATAGGGTGAGATCAGAAGTGATGTATATTAAAGAGAGTCTCAATGAAAGTCTTGGAATGAAAAGTCCCATTTTGTGTTTATTAACCATAAACAAGTTTTAAATACACCATATGCAAACCAGACAAACACGTCTTAACAAAATATCTGCATGAACTTGATGAACTGCATTCATTTTCTCATTAAAAGTGTAATGGGAAAACAATTAACTAGTTGAATGGAAGTAATGAAACAGGCATTTGTGAACATCATATAGCCTACACAGTACAAACACAATATGTAGGCCTAAAATACTTTTTAAGCTTATACTGTACACTGAGTATACAAACATTGATATGACGTGTTTTTTATACAGGATTTGTTAATGTCTTTGATATTGTGCTGCATAGGATTTTGAGGATGAGGACATTCCATGTATTTATATCTGTCACTGGTGGGTGCCAGAAGGTATGCGTGCCAAGGAAGACTGGGGGGCCACTGGTGCTAATCTTAGAAGAAGTATGTGATGGAATTTCATGACTAGGGTGCAAGATGATACCATATAGGGTGATACTATTGTAGTTGGGAGTGTATTCTAATAATGGTTGGAACTGTTGGGTGGAATTAGCTTGCCAAGCAGTACATAAACTGAGAGATTTTGTATGCCTATCATTCGAATAGTGAGATGAAACCCACGTGTATCTTGCTACGTTGAATCCGGTGGGGAGTTCAGATGACAAAGGGCAACGCACGTGCCGTTTGTTATACGAACCCGGTGCCGTACATTAAATACATGTATCAACTCTCCATCTAAGTGTTAAATATATTATTGTATCCTTCATTCCTTGATACCAGAGAAACTCATAACAAACATTAAGAATACCTGCTCTTTCTATGACATAGCTTTCACCTGATCAGTCTATGATCACTTGATGAATCCACTTAAAATCAGTGTAGATGATGGGGAGGAGACATGTTAAAGAAGGATTTGTAAGTCTTGAGACATGGATTGTGTATGTGTGCCATTCAGAGGGTGAATGGGCAAGATAAAATATTTAAGTGCCTTTGAACGGGGTAGTAGGTGCCAGTCGCATTGGTTTGTGTCAAGAACTGCAATGCTGCTTGGTTTTTCACGCTCAACAGTTTCCTGTGTGTATCAAGAATGGTCCACTATCCAAAAGGACATCCAGCCAATTTGACACAACTGTGGGAAGCATTGGAGTCAACATGGCCCAGCATCCCTGTGGAACACTTTCAACGCCTTGTAGAGTCCATAAACCAACGAATTGAGGCTGTTCTGAGGGCAAAGGGGGGGGGGACACACGCAATATTAAGAAGGTGTTTCTAATGTTTGGTATACTCATGCCTTATACAGTGCTTTCAGAAAGTATTCATAGCCCTTGACTTATTCCACGTCGATGACAAGCATACCCATAACATGATGCAGCCACCACCATGCTTGAAAAAAATTTGAAGAGTGGTACTCCGTGATGTTGTGTTGGATTTGCCCCAAACATAACGCTTTGTATTCAGGACATTGTATTTGCCACTTTCTTTGCAGTTTTACTTTAGTGCCTTATTGCAAACAGGATGCATGTTTTGGAATATTTTTATTCTGTACAGGCTTCCTTCTTTTCACTCTGTCATTTAGGTTAGTATTGTGGAGTAACTACAATTGTGCTGATCCATCCTCAGTTTTCTCCCATCACAGCCATTAAACTCTGTGACTGTTTTAAAGTCCCCATTGGACTCATGGTGAAATCCCTGAGCGGTTTCCTTCCTCTCCGGCAACGGAGTTAGGAAGGACACAGTGACTGGGTGTATTGATACACCATCCAAAGTGTAATTAATAACGTCACCATGCTCAAAGAGATATTCAATGCCTGCTTCTTTTTTTTTTACCCATCTACCAATAGGTGCCCTTCTTTGTGAGGTATTGGAAAAACCTCCCTGGTCTTAAAATATATATATATATATATACACACATATATATATATATATATATATATATATATATATACACTACCAGTCAAAAGTTTGGACACACCTACTCATTCAAGGGTTTTTCTTTATTTTTACTATTTTTGACATTGTAGAATAATAGTGAAGACATCAAAACTATGAAATAACACATATGGAATCATATAGCAACCAAAAAAAGTATTAAACAAATCAAAATATATTTTATTTTGAGATTCTTCAAATAGCCACCCTTTGCCTTGATGACAGCTTTGCACACTTTATGGTAGAGTGACCAGACGGAAGCCACTCCTCAGTAAAAGGCACATGACAGCCCTCTTAGAGTTTGCCAAAAGGCACCTAAAGGACTCTCAGACCATGAGAAACAAGATTCTCTGGTCTGATGAAACCAAGATTGAACTCTTTGGAATGAATTATTTCTAAAAACCAGTTTTCGCTTTGCCATTAAGGGGTATTGTTGTGTAGATGGATTAAATATTTATTTTTCTCATCAATTTTTGAATAAGGCTGTAACGTAACAAAATGTGGAAAAAGTCAAGGGGTCTGAATACTTTCCGAATGCACTGTGGGTGTATGCATATATATATATATATATATATATATATATATATATATATAACATTTTCTTTCTTTAAAACAATACAGACAACACAAAATGGCCGCTCCGAGAGGGTGCGCTTGCCCCCACCTGCCCGAGATGCCGGAACGCAAAACATACAATAATCCCATCCCCATCCCCACCCCTGATTGGAGGACCTCAAACATTTACACTGTACATTTGTGTATATATTTATTCCAACACTCATCAATTCCTTCAGACAGCCTCCTGGTCTTTGTGGTTGAATCTGTTCTTAAAATTCACTGCTCGACTGAGGGACCTTACAGATAATTGTATGTGTGGGGTACAGAGATGAGGTAGTCATTCAAAAATCATGTTAAACACTATTATTGCACACAGAGTGACTCCATGCAACTTATTACATGATTTGTTAAGCAGATTTAATTTAGTCATTATGGTGTATTGTGTGTAGGCCGGTGACACAAAATCTCAATTTAATCCATTTTAAATTCAGGCTGTAACACAACAAAATGTGGAAAAAGTAAAAGGGTGTGAATACTTTGTGAAGGCACTGTATATCCCACAATGTCTTGGCCTTGCACTACACCGCTCTTAGTTGTTGTAGAAATTGACCTACTCCTGAGGTTTACTTTGTGCATCTATGTCATCTCGCTGAGTCTAGCTTTCATGCAGGGTTTGATCTAAATGTCAGAAGCTATCAAGTGGAATGGTTACTTTATGTTATAGAGTGGAATGTTTTTTCTGCTGGTGTATCCTGAGGTATCTCCTCTCTGAGAACCTCTTCCCGCAGAGCACACAGGCAAACGGCCTCTCCCCTGTGTGGACCCTCTGATGCCTCTTCAGGTCACCAGCCTGAGCGAAGCGCATGTGACACTGGGTACAGCTGAAGGGTTTCACCCCTGTGTGGACCCTCTGGTGCCTCTTCAGGGTGCCAGCCTGGGTGAAGCGCATGTTACACTGGGTACAGCTGAAGGGTTTCACTCCTGTGTGGACCCTCTGGTGGATCTCCACCTTCTGGAGGCAGCTGAAGCCTTTGTTACAGAACATGCAGAGGAACCGTTTCTCTTTATTGTTGCCAGATGTGTCTCCCCCTCTCTGTGCCTGGGCTCTAGCCCTGTCGTTTGGGTCCAATACCTGATCGAAAAGGACGCGGCCGTGTGAATCGGAAGGCCCCATCGATGTGGACACTGGGTCGCGATCCTTGAACGTGTGTAAAGGTGAGTGGGTCGGGACATTTAGATTTGTCTCTAAGCTTTCCCTGTAGTCTAAGAAGTCATTGGAGTTGCCCTGCGAGTGTCCTTCTCCTAAGTGAGTCTCGTCCGCATTCCATGTCAGAGGAGAGTCACCCTCCACTTTCACAGTCACTTCATCTACGACTATAACCGCCCCTTTCTTATCTAGGCACCCTTCAGAGTATACACTGCTACTGTACTGGTTCCAGTCCCCTCTAGACAGATCACTCTGTGTCTCTAAACCCAAGGGCATGTTGCCAGGGTCCATCTCTGTAGCGTAAGAACAAGACGGATCATCACTGCCAGAGTGTAACGCGTCACCATCACCATGGGAATGAACCGTCCTCTGGCTCTGGTGAAATACGGGTAAATACTCTGAGCCAGGAGCAGGAGGACAGCCCAGTGTCCCCAATCCCAGTCTCTCTGGGTCTGATCTGTGGTCAGATCCTGTGTGTAAGAGGCTGTGTGTTACAGTTAAAGTCTCAGTGTCTGTCTCTGACTTGAGGACGGAGTTCGCCGTTCCACTGACCTCCGTGATGCTGCGTCGGGTCCTGGGCACGGCGGCAGCGGTGTTGAGGTCCTCCGTGGCTTCAGGGGGCGCTCCAGCCGCTCCAGTCTGGATGTCTCTGCTGTGCCGTGGGTCCTCCTCTCCTTCAGTCCTCTCCTGCTTGACCCCAGGACCTGCAGCCTCTGCATCCTGACACAAGAAGAGAGGAGGTTGTTACTGGTATTGAGTTGAATTAGATAACAATGTCATAGGGAAGTCTCACAAGCTCCCCTATGGCAGATAAATAAGGATGTACATGTAAGCAAGTGAATAGCTGAGGGGAGTCTTAATGAAATAAACTGATCACATTTGATGTACTGTAATTTTAATGTAACACTATTACACTAACCTCTATCACAATAACGTGCTGGGTTGTGGTTCCACTCCCCTCATCAACAGTGATTGGTTGGTCATCTCTCCATGTAGTGTGTCCCGCTGGCTTCACAAAACTCCTGTGGCCTCCAGTGTGATGTCCTTCACCTGAGAGAGTGATTGGGGGAAAAGAGGTGGTTAGGTTCGGTACTGTCAATGCTCAACGCTATATTGTACACTATTGACACTGCCTAGCATTGGCAAGAATGTAAGGTAACACAAGCTATTTATTGATCAATACATTATGTTCCATGTATCACATTGTTTTCATTGAGTAAATAATAGGAAATGCAGTAAATCAAGAATTTGGTTAAGTTATATTGTGGCTTTGCGCAAGATAGCTAGCTAAGTAATCAGATGAATTATTGCATACCACCTATCCAAAAACTGACCAAGACCCAATTCTGGTTAAACATATATGTGGTTAACGCATCTAACATGACACATGCGCAGAGAAGAACCGGCGACAGGCCCGGCATTTTTGGCCTTCTTCAAAATGTAGTTACCTCTTGCCATTCCTCTGTATCGGTCGGAGATCTTGACACTTCTTGGACGACTGGCAAGGACGCGCTCTCGCATTGTCCTTTCTGCGCGCTCCCGTGACAATTTCAGTTCAAGTAGCTGTAGATTCCTCCGCAATGCACTGTTTTCTTTCTGGCTTTGAGTTATTTCCAAACGAAACACTGCATAGTCGTCGTCTACGAGTTTACAGACCTCTGCCACGGCGGCATTCGCTAACACCTCCATTATGGAGGCTATTTGAGTGTGAAAAACCATACAGTTAGCAGCCATAACCAATTTAGCAGCTAGGTAGCGTTACCTAGATAGCTAACATATATTAACCAAGTCCTGTCTCCAACGCGGATTAAAGACTACATGGGGTAAGTATGTGATCATGTGCAGTTAAATGAGTCATACTTTGAATTCCAGGGTGTTAATAAACGTCTAAATAACAACAAAAACGCTAACGTAGAAATTATTCTTAGTTACTGTTTACTTCCGTTTATACGGAAGAGAAAGGATGTTGTAGCTCAAAGGGTGTGGCTAAATGAAAAGCGTATGCGCGCTGTTCTTTAAAATACGGTACTGCTGATCTCCTATTCATGATCAGTCTTTCATCTCCTATTCATGATCAGTCTTTCAAGCTTAGATCACTTGTTTAAAGAACAGTGTGTTAGCAGCAATAGAGTAGAATAAAATACATTACAATAGAATGACTTTATTCCATCTACATCACCTCAGTACGGTAAATATTAAACTGTCCTTTTATCTAGCCTATGTTTACTGTGTCTAAATACAGGAATTTACAAGTCTGTTTCAAATGACAAGTTAATGAGGGGTATGTGTTTAATTAGCCTCCTATAAAACCCTTTTTGATTTGAATGAAACTTTCCATACATATCTGCTCATGGTGGAAGTGGTCAGAAAGTGACTTTTTGGAACTTAATGCCAAAACAGGCGCTCAAGGTTGAACCATTTTGCATACCCCACCATGCCATGAGACATCCATGTCTTCATCACTGGAAAAGATAAACGGTTGTGTTTGATGTAATTTAAAAACGTACAAACAGTATTGTCAAACTGTTTGATAATGTCTTAAAAAATTTTTTTTACATTTAACCTTCAACTTCAATTATTTAAAACCTCGTAAACTCTTTTTTTGCATATGTTGTATCTTAGACCCAGTTTAACATAATCTGAGTTGTTTGTGTTGTGCCTGCCATCGGTTGGGACACAGCATGCTCTTGAATACAGGGTGGCTGATAAGGTACTAAAATGGGAATAACATAGAAATTTCAACTTTCAAAACGTACAACAAAGATGGTTGGAGGTCCACACATCAGAGAATGTTGAATGGGAATGGGTCATCTCAAGCCACACTGCTACGATTTCTCCCTATTGTGGACACTCCTATGTCTGATAAGGATACTCAGGAAAAAGAAGCCCTCCTTAGTCATTGAGCTTCCTCCTGGACCTCTAGCCATTGTTTGGGTGTTGTTGGGATTGTGTGCTGTGTTATAGGCTAGGTGCCTCTCGTGGTGAACACCCATCCTGACCCTGTCTGTATTGGTGGGGTAACCCTGAGGTAGCTGAGGAAGGCTAGACCCAGGCCCAGGTATTCTATGAATCCAGTCACCAGGCATTAAACGTGACGCTGAAGGAGAAGACAGACTTCCTGATAAACTACCATCAGGGGGGTCTCCCACCACTCTCTGAAGTCCAAGGTGACCTCTGTTCATCATGGATACTGTGGTGTTTGTATCATAGGAACAGGAGGGTCTATCGCTATCAGCACCAGGCCCTGCTTCATCCCTGCACTGAGACTGTGAAGAGAAGGGTCTGGGCTGCAGACTGGATCCCTGACTGGAGCCTCGGTCTCTCTGATGACCACCAGGAGAGATTGTTCACTCCACCTGTCGTGTTCTATGTTGTGGTGAAGTCTCGGTCCTTCGCGGTTGGGTCCTGGTCCCGACTCAGGAAGGAAGAGCGATGGCTCCTGATCCAGGATCAGGGTTTGTGACTAGCCACCTCAGAGGTCCACTCTCTCCCACCAGTAACACTGGATATCTACAGGTCTTCATGGACTGCAAACAAAGATTGTACAGAAAAGCATAAAGGTTAATAAGAAACTCTTTGCTGTACACACAGAAACATGACATGATGTAAAAAAAAATGCTAACCACAGTCAAGCCTATTATGGAGCCATTATTTATTTTTAAATCCATATGTGTTGATTCAAGAATTAAGTAGAATGTTTTGGTTAGACTGAGATAAGGGAAACTCAGTCCCTGCAACAATAAAAACATATCCAAGCCAGTCAGCACAGTCAATTTTGTATTTTATTTCAACAAAATGGTCATACACTAACATCATTTGAAGTACAGTACTTTTATTGCACAAAACGATACATGTCAAGTAGAATAACTTCTCACTATGTTAACACTTAACATTTTCTGTAAATCTGATACCCTCGCTTTGATCAAATACATTTTTGAATTGTTTGGAAAAGGTTAAACATTACATTACACACCTTCATTTCAAGTAAACATGAATTAAGGCACAATCCTTCTCACTATAAAACACCAGTATCTAAATTTCTTAAGTTCACCTCATCCAGTTCCCTATACATCAAAAACCAACCGAATGAACTACAAACTAACTAGTACTACATTACAATACTCTATACATGGACCGTGTGCATTTTCTGCTGGTGTATCCTGAGGAAGCTCCTCTCTGAGAACCTCTTCCCGCAGTGCGTACAGACGAACAGCCTTTCTCCCGTGTGGACCTTCAGGTGCATTTCAGCTGGTTCTGGTGGGAGAATATCTTCTCACACAAGGGGCAGCCAAACTGTTTATCCCCCGTGTGCATCCTCTAGTGGATCTCCATCTGTTTGCAGAAACTGAAGACTTTCCCACAGAATCGAACATGGGAAGCACTTCTCTTTACCACCGGATCTGCTGATAGCATCACTACCACTGTCATTTGTCAATGGGCTTGTGTAGCCATTTAGTGTTGAGGCACTGGCATTGTCTGAGGTCTGGTTTAACATTAGGAGATTGTGAGGAGCATGAAGGCCAGGGAGTGTCTGTTGTCGCAGGGTCCATGTTCCAGTTGATAGATCCTATAGAAGGCAGGCTGAAGGCAGCACCTGTTAGGGGAGTTAACCTGAGGCACCATCAGTCTCTCTGAATCACAACTATAGGAGCAGGACGGAGCATCACTAGCAGAGTCTGTGTCTGTTCTGTCGAGCCGCGTACAGACACCTCCCCGTCCTTGCAGACCAAATCTACGCCTCGCCCTGGTCTCAACCAGACTGTTATCATGGAGACTGTTTGGTTGTTGTTTTGTGTTCGACTCTCTGTTTCCCAGCACAGAGTTGAGGACCCTGTCCCATCCATTGACCTCCACTATGTCGCCTCTGGTCCTGGCCTGCTCAATGATGTCCCCTGGGCCCTTGGCTGCACCACTCTGGGTCTGGGAATCCAATATGGCTGCTCAGTCTCCTCTGTTAGCTTCCAGCCAACCACCTGCAGGAAGAGGTTACAAAATAAACTTTACAAACATGCCAGAGAACTCTACATGTGGAGTTTTAAAAACTTTGTCAATTACAAGTTCATACATTGTGTTTTTGTATTTAAACAAGTTGTATTGATTTCATTTTATGAATTAAGAAAAAAACAATAGCCAGGTGCATCACTATTCCCATTGAAGTATATCTATTATGTTCTGTATATGTATGTCTCCCTTACCTTGCTCCCCCATCTTTAGTCCACTCAGCAGGTCAATGCTCTCTGGTCCGTCTTCTATTGTCTCCTCTTTGACTAGCAGCAGATCAGGCTTCCCATCCTCCATGTCTACTGGCTGTAAGAGATACAGAGTGAGAGGATATTGGATCAAGAAATCTGATATGAGCACCCTGCTATGGAGCATCTTCTGATTGGGCAATTAGGGATGGCTATGAGTACTATGAAAATAATGTGTAATTTGATTAGTTGACACTCTTTAATGGTTTGATAATTCAAAGGCATGGCCCCACACGTAAGACAAAATGAATCAAGACCTGGGCCCGTATTCACAAAGAGTCGCAGAGTAGGAGTGCTGATCTAGGATATTTCCATATAATCTTATTCATTATGATCTAAAAGGCTAAACCGATCCTAGATCTGCACTCCTACTCTGAGAGGCTTTGTGGATACGGGCCCTGACCTAATACCATTCAGACAGTAGTTCACAGTGGGCTCACCTCAGTGAGACTGTGTGTGGTCCTGTGCTGCTCAGCTGGTTCCTCTGTGGGTTCAGGAGGAGGTGTAGTCTGGTTGTCCTCCATGACCATGGTCCCCTCAGGGTTCCCCAGACCCTCCTCACACCCCTCCTCCTTCACCAGCAGCACCTCTGGACCCTCCTCCTCCTGGAATAGACAGCTTATACTTATTACACAGACATACACTCCCTCAGGTACGTACACACAGATAATAAACACACTTTCAACATGGAGTGTTTACCCATCCCCACTACGTTTGAGTCCTATACTGTAGTTACAGAATGACTTCATTGTTGTTAAACCCATCATGGTGGACATAAATATGATGTGGGTAAAAATAAGTCCGCTATGATAAGTCAAAAGTTATCAGACAAACCTGACTAAACTATTTTGACATGAACAGTAGGTGTTTGTTAGTGTGGGTGTGTAGGTATATTTAGAAAGTCTATATTGGTTATAAAGCGCTGCTGGGTATATGCAGAATAGGGTGAGATCAGATGTATACTAAAGAGTCAATGAAAGTCTTAGAATGAAAAGTCCCATTTTGTGTTCATGAAACAAACAAGTGTTAAATACACCATATGAAAACCACACATACACGTCTCAGCTAAAAATCAGCATGAACTGCATTTATTATCTCATTAAAAGTGTCATGGGAAAAAATAAAATAGTTGAATGGAAGTAATGAAATTGGCATTTGTGAACATCATATATCCTACACAGTACAAACACAATATGTAACAGACTTTTTAGGCTTATATATCACACAATGTCTGGATGCAATATTCTACCCAAGAATATTCAACACTGAAATCTGTTACTCTCGTTATTCCAAATGCATCTGTGGATATTTTCTGCTGACAACAATGAAAATGTATCTTTGTCTTTAATGCAGGGTTTGATCTAAACTTCAGAAGCTATAGAGTGGAATGGTTCCTTTATATGTTATAGGGTGGAATGGTTTTTCTGCTGGTGTATCTTGAGGTAGCTCCTCTCTGAGAATCTCTTCCCGCAGTACGTACAGGCAAACGGCCTTTCTCCTGTGTGGACCTTGAGGTGTGTCTTCAGATGGTGCTGGTGGGAGAACTTCTTCTCACACTGGGGGGCAGCTGTAGGGTTTCTCACCTGTGTGGACCCTCTGGTGCCTCTTCAGGCTGCCAGACTGGGCGAAGCGCATGTGACACTGGGTACAGCTGTAGGGTTTCTCCCCTGTGTGGATCCTCTGGTGGACCTCCACTGTCTGGGGGCAGCTGAAGCCTTTGTTACAGAACATGCAGTGGAACCGTTTCTCTTTACTATTGCCTGATGTTGCTCCCCCTCCCTGAGCCTGGGCTCTAGCCCTGTCATTTGAGTTCAATCCCTGATCGAAAAGGATGTGGCCGTATGAATCGGAAGGCCCCATCGACATGGACACTGGGTCGCGATCCCTGAATGTGTGTAAAAGGGAGTGGGTGGCGACATTTTGATTTGTCTCTAAGCTTTCCCTGTAATCTAAGAAATCTCTTCCCTGTGAGTGTCCGTCTCCTAGGTGACTATCGGCATTCCATGTGGGAGGAACGTCGCCCTCCACTTTCACAGTCACTTCCTCTACGACCAGACCCTCCCCTTTCTTATCTAGGCACCCTTCAGAGTATACACTACTACTGTACTGGTTCCAGTCCCCTCTAGACAGATCAGTCTGTAAACCCAAGGATATATTGCCAGGGTCCATCTCTGTAGCGTAAGAACAAGACGGATCATCACCGCCAGTGTCTAACGCATCACCATCCCCACAGGAATTATCCATCCTCTGGCTCTGGTGAAATACCGGTAAATACTCTGACCCGGGAGAAGGAGGACAGCCCATTGGTCCCACCACCAGTCTCTTTGGGTCCGATATGTGGTCAGATCCTGTTTGTAAGTGCCTGTGGGTTACAGTTAAAGTCTTGGTGTCGGTCTCTGACTTGAGGACGGCGTTTGGCGTTCCACTGACCTCCGTGATGCTGCATTGGGTCCTGGGCTGCGCTGAGGCGGTGGTGGGATCCTCCGTGGCTACAGGGGGCGCTCCAGATGCTCCAGTGTGGATGTCTCTGCTGTGCCGTGGGTCCTCCTCTACTTCAGTCCTTTCGTGCTTGACCCTAGGACCTCCAGCCTGACACAAGAAGAGAGGAGGTTAGGGCTGTGGCGGTCATTACAGTTTGTCAGCCTGTGATTGTCCAGCAAATAACTGCCGGTCTCACGGTCATTGACCGTTAATCAACAAACGCATTAAGCATCTCCTGGCTTCCACGCATAGCCACTGATGCAGACTTAATATAGCCTACACCACAATAAATCCATAATTTATTTTAGACAGGTCTACAGAAACATGATATGAAGAAAATGTAGTCTATTTCAGAAGAACAGAATAGCACATTCTGAGTTGTCCATATGTTAGGTCCTGATCTGGCTATGCCATATGGCTGTGGGCCACACTAGTTCATTTAGCAGACAAGATTTGCTTAGAATTCTTGGCATTATTTAATATTATTTTATAGTATGAATAATACAATTGAACATAGCTGAATAAAATACAAAGGATATTTTCACTAAATAATTTCAGAGGGAGTGCGCACATGCGGCTATTCTGTGTTGAGCGGTTAAGACAGAAACTGGTCCTCCTATATGCTTAATTTTAGAGTTATGTATGCAACTTTAGTTGTGATACAAATGTTGGGCTATATGTTTTGATTTTTAAAAACATTCTAAGGCTGCATGAACAGAGCAAAGTACAGAGAGATCCTTGATGAAAACCTGCTCCAGAGAGCTTAGGACCTCACACTGGGGCGAAGGTTCACCTTCCAACAGGACAACGATCCTAAGCACACAGCCAAGACAACGCAGGAGTGGCTTTGCGACAAGTCTCTGAATGTCCAGCCAGAGCCCGGACTTGAACCCGATCAAACATCTCTGGAGAGACCTGAAAATAGCTGTGCAGCAACGCTCTACATCCAACCTGACAGAGCTTGAGAGCATCTGCAGAGAAGAATGGGAGAAACTCCCCAAATACAGGTGTGCCAAGCTTGTAGCGTCATACCCAAGGCGACTCGATGCTGTAATCACTTCCAAAGGTGCTTCAACAAAGTCCTGAGTAAAGTGTCTGAATACTTATGTAAATGTGATATTTCCGGGGTTTTTAAAAATATATAAATTAGCCCCAAAAAATTACAACCTGTTTTTGCTTGGCATTATGGGGTATTGTGTGTAGATTGATGAGAAAAATAATTTTATCAATTTTAGAATAAGGCTGTAACGTAACAAAATATGGAAAAAGTCAAGGGGTCTGAATACTTGCCGAAGGCACTGTACATGTAAGCAAGTGGATAGCTGAGGGGAGCCTTTCTGAAATGAACGGGCCACATTTGATTTACAAAGTACAGTGCCTTGCAAAAGTATATAGTTATGTACGCTCAAGTTCAGTTTTATTGTCTTATTTCTTGTTTGTTTCACAATAAATATTGATACAAACCCCCCAAAAATCAATTTTAATTCCAGGTTGTAAGGCAACAAAATAGGAAAAATGCCAAGGGGGGTGAATACTTTCGCAAGCCACTGTAACTGTACATTTTTATGTAACACTATTACACTAACCTCTATCATGATAACGTGCTGGGTTGAGGTTCCACTTCCCTCATCAACAGTGATTGGTTGGTCATCTCTCCATGTATTGTGTCCCGCTGGCTTCACAAAGCTCCTGTTGCCTCCAGTGAGATGTCCTTCACCTGAGAGAGTGATTGGGGAAAAAGAGGTGGTTAGGTTAGCCCTCCTGTAGCTCAGTTGGTAGAGCATGGTGCTTGCAACGCCAGGGTTGTGGGTTCGATTCCCACGGGGGTCAGTATGAAAAAATGTATGCACTCACTAACTGTAAGTCGCTCTGGATAAGAGCGTCTGCTAAATGACTAAAATGTAAAAAGTTAGCTACTGTCATGTCAAGGATGTAAGGTAACACTTCACATAACCTCTTGAACTACTATTCAGATAGATTTGATTATTATAATAATTATGTTCCATGCATCACATGGTTTTCAATGAGTAAATAATAGGAAAAGCAGTAAATAAAGAATCTGGTGAGAATATGATAGCACAAAGACACTAAGTAATCAGGGGTATTATGCATACTATCCAAAAACGGACCTAGACCCAATACTGGTTAACCGTATATGTGGTTGACACATCAAAAGTCACACATGAGAAGGGAACGGGGCGCAGCCTCGGCCTTTTGCTAAATGTACCTCTTGCCATTCCTCTGTGTCGATCGAGGATCTTGACACTACTGGGACGACTGGCGAGGACGCGCTCTCGCGTTGTCCTCTCTGCGCGCTCCCGTGCCATCTTCAGTTCCAGTAGCTGTAGTTTCCTCCGCAATCCCCTGTTTTCTTTCTGGCTTTGAGTTATTTCCAAACGAAACACTGCATAGTCGTCGTCTACGAGTTTACAGATGTCTGCCACGGCTGCATTTGCTAGCACCTCCATGATGGACGCTATTTGAGTGTGAAAAACCATACCGTTAGCCATTGTTAGCAGCTAGCTAGCGTTACCTAGATAACATCTATCAACCAAGTATTGTCTTCAACGCGAATTAAACGCTGCCTGGCGTAAGTATATGATGTAGTGCAGTTAAACGAGTAATATTTTGAGTTCCATCGTGTTAATAAACGTCTAAATTTCAACAATAAAAACGCAAACGTGGAAATTGTTCTTGGTCTCAGTTCACTTCCGTTTACACTGAAGAGAAAGGATCTTACTGGTTTGCATCGTAGCTCAAAGGGTGTGCCTAAATGAATAGTGTATGCGCGCTGTTTTTTCAATCACGGTACTGCTTATTACATTATGCATCAAATCTCATGACTTGTTTTAGACTTGTTCAGAATGAACAGTGTGTTAGCAAGAATAGAGTAGAAAATAATATAATTTATTGCATCTACATAACTTTTCTCACTATGGTACCACTTTACCATTTCTGTAAATCTGGTACCCCGCTTTGATCAAATGAATTTTAGAAAAGGTTAAACATTACATTGCACACATCTTCACTACTTTATGTCAAGTAAACATGAATTAAGGATTTTTTTACTGATGATAAAATACCAGCATCTGATCACTTTTCATCAGTGAAGTATTTTTTAGACACCATCACAACAACCATCACCATATCATCTACTCTGCCTCATCATACTCATTCTTTCCTCAGTTCACCTCATCCAGTTCCCTATACATCCAAAACCAACATAATTCATTACTAACTAAAACTACATTACATGTCATTATACATGGGCCGTGTGTATTTTCTGAGGTAGCTGCCCTCTGAGAACCTCTTCCCGCAGTTCGTACAGGCAAACGGCCTCTGTCCTGTGTGAACCGTGAACCTTCAGGTGCCTCTTTAGCTGATGCTGTTGGGAGAACCTCTTCTCACACTGGGGGCAGCTGTAGGATTTCTCCCGTGTGGACCCTCTGGTGCCTCTTCAGGTTGGATGGGTGGGAGAAACTGGCCCAGCAGAGGTGGCAGCCAAACGGTTTTACCCCAGTGTGCATCCTCTGGTGGATCTCCACCTGTTTGGGGAAACTGAAGGCTTTCCCACAGAACAAACACGGGGAGCGCTTCTCTTTGGCGCTGCCACCTAGGCTTGGGCGATTTACTGTTTATACCGTATACCAGGGTATTTCAAAATAGACTGTATTATTTTCATTACTGTTTTTTATGGGGGGGGGCTGTAGGGGTGCGTGTATAACTATAAGACATCCATCAAATAAATGATATCCAGCTCAGGGCTCCAGCTATGCATTTGGTTTGCTAACATGCTAGCTAAGTGACTAGATGTCAAGATCAAGCTTCTTGGTTACAGCAGACATTCAATCCTCTCCTGGATCCCTGTTGCCTAAATTGTTTTGTGCGTCAAAAGAATTGTGCCCCCTTGTGTGTACATCCTGTAATACCGTATACCCCGGTATGGTACAGAAACGGTTTGAAAATCTGGATACCGCCCAACTCTACTGCCACCTTTACCGATTCCGTCTCTACTACTGTCATTTGTCAATGGGCTTGCGTAGCCATTTAGTGTTGAGGTACTTGCATTTACTGAGGTCTGGTTTAACATAAGGAGAGTGTGAGGAGGACGAAGGCCAGGTAGTGTCTGTGTTGTCGCAGGGTCCATGTTCCAGTTGATAGATCCTATAGAAGACATGCTGTGGGCAGCACCTGTTAGGAGGTTAACCTGAGGCGCCATCAGTCTCTCTGAATCACAACTATAGGAGCAGGATGGAGCATCACTAGCCGAGTCTGTGTCTGTTCTCATACCGACACCTCCCCGTCCCTGAAGACCAAATCTACACCTTGCCCTATTCTCAGCCAGTCTTTTGTCATGGAGGCCAAGTTTGGATGTTGTTTTGTGTTCGACTGTCTCTTTCTGGTTGTGGTTAACAGAGTTGTTCCCCAGCTCAGAATTGAGGACGCTGTCCTATCCACTGACCTTCACTCGACCACTCTGACGTCAAAAACGACAGACCAGTATCCCTTGTCTTGTCTTTTCAAAAACACTTGAGTGTGCTGTCTCTGAACAACTCTCTCATTATCTCTAATATATAATAATAATAATAATAATATATGTCATTTAGCAGACGCTTTTATCCAAAGTGACTTAGTTATGCGTGCATACATTTTATGGATGGGTGGTCCGGGTAATCAAAACCACTACCCTGGCGTTACAAGCGCCATGCTCTACCAACTGAATTACAAAGGATCTCTCTCAGAACAATCTTGTCACTAACCAGTTAGGTTTCAAGACGGCTCACTCAACTGAGACCGCTCTTCTCTTTGTCACGGAGGCTTTCCGCTCTGCCAAAGCTGACTCTCTCTCCTCGGTTCTCATCCTCCTAGATCTATCCGCTGCCTTTGACATCGTGAACCATCAGCTCCTACTCTCCACCCTCTCAGGGCTGGGCGTCTCTGCACAGTCCTGGATTGCATCCTAACTGGCAGGTCGCTCCTATCAGGTGAAGTGTCTGCACCACGTGCTCTCACTACTGGTGTCCCCCAGGGCTCGGATCTAGGCCCTCTCCTCTTCTCTCTATACAAAGTCACTCGGCTCCATCATATCCTCACATGGTCTCTCCCATCATTGCTACGCGGATGACACTCTCCTTCCCCCCTTCTGACAACCAGGTGGCGACGCACATCTCTGTGTGCCTGGCAGACATCTGAGCTTGGATGTCGGCCCACCACCTCAAGCTCAACTTCGACAAGATAGAGCTGCTATTTCTCCCGGGGAAGGCCTGCCCGCTCCAAGACCAGTCAACGCTCTTCTCTGGCCTGGCATCCAAATGTTGGAATGAGCAGCTAGGACAGCAGAGTCCCTTGCCCATCTTCCCGAAAACGTCTGAAACCAAACCTCTTCCTGTGGCTGCGAATATGGAGTTTTCCCCCCGCGCCGCCAATCTGGAAACCTCTTTCTTAAAGCTACGGATCCAGGTCACGTTCTGCGCATGTGTTATGTATGTGGTCCTCTGTAGCTCAGCTGGTAGAGCATGGCGCTTGTAATGCCAAGATAGTGGGTTCGATCCCCGGGACCACCCATACACAAAAATGTATGCACGCATGACTGTAAGTCGCTTTGGATAAAAGCGTCTGCTAAATGGCATATTATTATATTATTATTATTATTATTATACCCACCTGAACCATGATGATGTAGCCTATGTCTCTGACTGAAAATAAAAACCCTGCAGTGATTTGAACGAGCGTTTCAAGGCCATTATGAAATGTTGTAACAGATATTGCAGTTGCAAAAGCAGGACGCAGTCCCTACACATTGCATTGGAGCAAAGAAATCTGCGTTTTGTAGGCTAATCTTTGTAGTCGCTGCCATATCTTAGCCACTAGCCAGAGTTGTTGAAAAAGAACGCTAATACTTTGACTGCCTGTCCGCATCCTAATTAGACAATGTTTGTAATGATGATTAAAAAAAGACATTAAATCGCTAATTAGACGGCATGTCTGTGTGTTGCTTGTGTTTGATATGCTGCCTTGATAGCTGCATGTAACTCCCCACTTGAGTTTTGCATTGGGGCAAAAAACTATCTGCGAGTTTGTATGAACATGTTGATCATGTCTTTTGTGTACAACATGTAAATAGCTGCATGTAGCCCAACTCCCCTCCTGAAAAAAGAACATGAAATCATCCTTATGCTTAATAGCCTATTGAGGCATGGAAAGCAAATGTCCTTTTGTGTACAACATGAAGTGTGTAAGTTACACAAGACAAAGGCGTTAATCGCTGATCAAAGCGGCAGCATAGCACTGAGCAGCAGCTACGTAGGCAGTGTAGTGAGCAGCCGCTAAAAGAATCCTGCACATACGCAGAAATCTCTATTTTTGGCCAAGGCAAATAGGGTTTCCAGAAAATACGGAATCACAGCCACTACAAAAAAATATTTGTAAAAGTTTGCGGGGAGGTGAGCATATTCTCACGTCAAATTCCATTTTTATAAATGCCAACTTTTGCGTGAAAACTGGCACACACACATTTTGTGGTATATTTTGTATATACACGGTTTATAAATGAGGCCCCTGGCCAACAGCCTGGAAGGATGAGGCCCCTTCTCTTTAAACCCCCTGTAGCTCTTCTGTTCTAAAATCTCTTACACCCCAAAATGTATCTGCTGCTGCCACTACCACATCTACAGGTAACTGCTACCTCATCTACAGGTAACTGCCAAAATAAAGGAAACACCAACACGAGCCAGAACAGCTTCAATGCACCTTGGCATAGATTCTACAAATGTCTGGAACGCTATTGGAGGGATGCGACATTCATTCATCCACAAGACATTCCATCATTTGGTGCTTTGTTGATAGTGGTGGAAAAAGTCTCCGTTGCCACTCCAGAATCTCCCATAAGTGTTCAAGTTGGTTGATATCTGGTGACTGAGATGGCCATGGCATATGGGTTACCTCATTTTCATGCTCATCAAACCATTCAGTGACCACTCGTGCCCTGTGGATAGGGGCATTGTCATCATATGGGGGCATAGCCATGGTAGCTAAAATAATGACCCTAAGTATGATGGGATGTTAATTGCTTAATTAACTCAGGAACCACACCTGTGTGGAAGCATCTGCTTTCAAAATACTTTGCATCCCTCATTTACTCAATTAGTTTGGCAGTTATCTTTATTTTCTGGGATTTACGCTCCATCAGTGCAGGACAGTTAATAACCATAGCAATACATGCAAGAAATCCTACCTTACTAACACTCATCCTCTCTGGATCTCTCTCTTCAGGCCTACTCACTCACCCTTGGGCTGTCCTCTATTCTCTTCACTTCCTCAGCATAGGACGCTTTCTGCCCCACTCGAATTCTGTCAATCTCAACCTGTCTCTCTCTCACAGGGCACACAGTTGACAGTGATTTCTCTATCCCAACTCCCAACACTCCCTCTGACTATGCCCTCCTGCACATTTCTCACATTGTGGGATCTCCCTTCTAGACACTCCTGCAACATGTCTGAATCCTTGGCACCTAAAGCACCATAGCGGGTTCGGAACATAGGCCCTCACAGAACAGCAAATATAACCTAACCTGACCTTATCATGTATAAACTCTGTGTCATACTTCAACAAGACAGATAGGGTATTCTCAGTCTTGCCATTAACACCGGGTCTACGTCTCAACAAACGGCGGGCGTCACAAACACCAGAAATAATCATTTTCATTTGATCCACTTCTACACTCAACGCTACCCCATTGATCACTCTGTTGAGCGGCGCCCTGCTCCAGAGAGCAAAGCACGACACAGGTCGATCCCAAGGCGGGTGACACAGAGCGCCGTTTCCTCTGGTCTGACGATGCACAAAAAAATCTAAGAACATTTGGCTTCTCGAAACGTACAATACAACTTTAATAATCCCAGAGAGGCAATTCATTCAGACACGACAAACACACCAAAAAGTAAGAGACAAAAAAACAACCTATTAAGGCATCAGTTAAAAGTGCATGGTGACATTTAAGTCCATGGTAGCCACAGTTCTTAATTAATGGCAGGGCTAAACTATCTCTAGAATAGTCCCTAGGTCTTCATTAATGGTCCTGTTAACCAGGCGATTCGCCTCAGGTACAAACAAGGCCCTGCGCCTAATGGTGGAACACTTGAGAAAGCACAGGCGGCGTCCCAAAGAGGAGCAGTTATAACTGCGGGTTGAGGACATGGTGCTGTCCCCCACGATGTCATAGGTTTTCCTCCTGGCCTGCTGCTCAAAGAATGAGGCCAGACTTCTGAGAGGCAGCCCGGTGATCTTTGAGCAGGTGTTCACAATGGCTTGAAGGCGGTATCTGCTCTTGACAGAGAGGGATGTATACCAGCATACGAAGGACAACACAGAATGCTCTCGATGAAAGAACTGTAAAAGGTTTGCAATATTGATTTGTTGAGACTTAATGAGTTCAGTTTCTTGAGGAAGTATTGTGTCTGCTATTTTGATGATGGCGTCTGTGTTTTGCTCAAACTTCAGGGTGTTATCAAAGATGGTACGAAGCTATTTATACTGGTCCACATTGTCCACCTCCTCTCCATGAATGAACATCGTACTGGTGGGCTTCCTCCTGAAGACGACAATAATTGTATTTCGTCTTAAAGACATTCAACTCCAGCAGCGTACTGTCACACCAGTCAATTAAGTCCTGGGTGGCTGGGCCATGGTCCAGCTCCTGAGAGGAGTGACAGGAGGACTGAGTCATCTGCAAACTTCACAAAATGGTGGTTGGCATGGGCACTCAGTCATTGGTGTAGAGAATAAAAAGGAGGGGTGACACCCTTGTGGTGAACCTGTGCAAGTGAGTAGGGTGTCTGATTGGCAACATTAGCATAGACTCTCCATAATCCACAAGATAAAGCCGTGGTCGAGATTAAACTGTCAGTCAAGTTTTTTTGGCGAGGATGGCAGGCTGCATGGTGTTAAATGCAGACGAGAGGTCCACAAATAGGAGCCTGACAGAGGCCAGATGTCTGTGGATGTGTCCATCAAGAACAGCTTGGCATCGTCCGTGAACTGGAAGGGATCCAGCATAGCACCTGACACAGATGTGATGTGGGCCTTGACCAGTTTCTCCAGGGCCTTCATCACAAGAGAGGTCAGTGCAATAGACCTATGGTCGTTGAGAAAGTGAGGCTTATCTTTCTTGGAAACGGGGATAATGTTGGACGTTTTCCATGGCTGCGGGACCAGGCACCGGTCCAGCGAGAATTATAAATGCTGGAGTAGGACTCCCTGAGCTGCTCAGCACAGTACCTGAGGGTCCTGCCACAGATACCATCTGGTCCCAGGGCTTTGTTGATTGGTGTGGATTTGAGCAGTTTCATCACATCATTTGCTTGAGGGGTGAACGTGGCACATGGCGTGAAACTCTGCTTGAGCTCCACCGCATCTCAAGAGTGAGGTCGGGCCTCTCGAAGCGAGTGTAGAACTTGTTCAGCTCGTTGAGCAGAGAGGAGTCACTGACCCCCTCCACACTCACATGCCTCTCCTTTGTGACTGTGTGTTTACAGCGGCCATGTTTTTAATACCCTGCCAGGCTGCCCTCTAGTTCCCCTGCTCGAACTTCTGCTCGTGTGATGGCTTGCTTGACTTTCTTATTAACCTATTTTCTTTACACTGTACCTGTGAAAATACCATTTTTTCCTCATTAAGAATGCCCTTGAGCTTGTCGGTCACCCAGGGTGACAAATATTAATCTGTTTCAACACAAAAAGTAATGTATTTTGATGTTAGTACTTGTTCATTTAAGCTGGATAATGACTCAAAGAACAATTCCCAATTGGTGCAGTCAAAACAGCCTTGCAGTGCATCAATACTGGGGCAGTCCGTGTTTGAACGTTTCTCACCTCCCTCTCTACACCACTGGAGTGTAGTTGGGGCGAGTAGAATGCTAATGTTATCAGCTGATCTGAGGGGGGAGTGACCTATAGGCTCCTGGAACTGTCCTTGTTCTAGCCTAGGTTTACTCTCTCTCTAAAAACAGGTATTAACCCAAGCCTGATTCAAATGACAAGTTAACAAAGGGTTAATGAGGGGTATGTGGTTAATTACCCTCTTACCCCAAGACACTTCACATGATAACTATAATATGTCAGCTAAAGAATGGTTCCCTGACATCCCCTGTGTACATCTGAAGACACACTGCTATGACGATTTCTCCCCGTTGTGGACACTCCTATGTCTGATAAGCTCTTGTAGTTTAGTTTGCACTTGAAGGGTGTGAACGGTCTGGTGCATCTTCACATAATTCACCTCAGCAAAGCACTTTCCACACGTGGGGCAGGCGTATGGCTTGTCTGTGTCCATCCTAACGCTCGGCTTCCCATGTTGTGACCCAATGACACCAGAGGAGGTAGAAGCAGGAGCCACCATCCTCAGGTGGTTAGTCTTTGTGCTCCCTCCTTGACCTCTAGCTATTGTTTGGGTGTTGTTGGGATTGTGTGCTGTGTTATAGGCTAGGTGAACGCCCATCCTGACCCTGTCTGTATTGGTGGGGTAACCATGAGACAGCTGAGGAAGGCTAGACCCAGGACCAGGCCTTCTATGAACCCAGTCACTAGGCATTAGACAAGACCCTGAAGGAGAAGACAGACTTCCTGTTAGACTCCCACCAGGGGGGTCTCCCACCACTCTCTGTGAAGGCTGAAGCCCAGGTTGACCTGCTCTGTTCATCATAGATACTGTGGTGTTTGTATCATAGGAACAGGAGGGTCTATCTCTATCAGCCCCAGGCCCTGCTTCATCCCTGCACTGAGACTGTGAAGAGAAGGGTCTGGGCTGCAGACTGGATCCCTGACTGGAGTCTCTGTCTCTCTGATGACCACCAGGACTGAGGTTGTTCAGTCCACCAGTCCACTGGTTGTGTTCTATGTAGTGGTTGTGGTGGAGTCTTTGTCCCTCGCAGTTGGGTCCTGGTTCTGACTCGGGAAGGAAGAGCGACGGCTCCTGATCCAGGGTCCTGATCCGGGGCCAGGGTTTGTGACCAGCCGCCTCAGAGGTCCAGTCTCTCCCGCCAGTAACACCAGATATCAGCAGGTCTTCATGGACTGCAGACTGCAAACAATGTTTGTACAGAAAAGCATAAATGTTTATTTAAGAAAATCTTTGCTGTACACACAAACATTACATTATATTATTAAATGTTAACCACAGTCAAGCCCATCTCTAACACTGTGATTCAAGTACCTAACAATATGGAGCCATTGGAGTTTTTTGTTGTTGATGTCCAAACTCAGTCTTTGCAATGATACAAAAATAACCAAGTCAGTCAGCACAGAGTCAATTTAGTATTTAATTTAAACAAAATGGCATTATAATCACATGTATTGCACAGAACGATACATGACAAGAATATTTTTTCTCACTATGGTACACTTTAAATTTTCTGTTAATCTGATACCCTCGCTTTGATAAAATGAATTTTAGAATACATTGGAAAAGGTTCAACAAAACATTACACACAGCTTCACTACTTCCTGTCAAGTAAACATGAATTAAGGCACTATCATTATCTCACTATAAAACACCACTGAAATATATGTTCCTTTCTAGAGGACGACGGAGTGAAGAAAAAACTGTTGGAACATTGAGTGCCTTCGACCACTTCGCACGCTATTCTCAGAATCCCTCAAGAATACCGATTGGGACACCTCTCGACCAAAATTCTGTCTGCATGGTGTTGGTCCAGTTGACGACACCCGACATTGACTCTTAGACGATCATGCCTTCACTCAACCGAGCTCGGCCCGAAAGGTGAACTCCCGAGTGGCGCAGTGGTCTAAGGCACTGCATCGCAGTGCTAGCTGTGCCACTAGAGATCCTGGTTCGAGTCCAGGCTCTGTCGCAGCCGGCCGCGACCGGGAGACCCATGTGCGGCGCACAATTGGTCCAGCGTCGTCCAAGGTAGGGGAGGGTTTGGCCGGCAGCGATGTGGGTTTGTTTCCCACGGGGGGCCAGTATGAAAAAACTAAAAGAACTAAAAAATACATGTATGCATTCACTAACTGTAAGTCGCTCTGGATAAGAGCGTCTGCTAAATGACTAAAATGTAAATGTGAACAATGGCTGACAATAAAGAGGTAAGTTCAATAGTTTTTCAGTAGAGAAACTAACCAACTACCTACCTAATCAACTATGATTTCAATATTGAAGTAGATCGTTTTTTGGTCTTCTGTTATTAAAGCAGGCTATTGATTAGGCAAACTAGGTTAAATGTCAGCTAGCTAGAATGCTAACGTTAGCTAACTATGTAGCTAGCTAACGTTTAACCAAAGATTTTTTATAACTAACCCAAGATGGACACAGACTGTCGTTTCCAATGGGAGCAGATTAATCATAGTGGGCAGAACAAGCAAGGAGGTGGGCAGAGACAAGCACGAGGTTGCGAGATCCTATTGACGCTTTCTAGTATGTATTCGCATATTTCCGTTTGGGTCCGTCTACTCTGTGAAGTGCACGTGTGCAATAGCTCAATTCGCCCTTGCACTCCTTCTAAACACCACCATTTTTAACAACTTTTTCAAAGGTAAAGTCTACAAAACTTAGTCCACTCTGTTCGTAACAGATTGTAGTTTTGGGAACAGAAACTGTATTGAGATCAAATGTTTCATCGATGAGAAAATTAGCAGAATGAATACCCAAATCCATCTTGTTCCATCTTCTCGCACTGCCGGCCACTGGGCTTCCTCTCATCACCATATTTGGTGGTGAGTGGAAATGCCAGCTGGATGCTTCAGATTTATACATCCGGTGAAACATCTGGCTCATTGTTCCATCTGTGGTTTAACCCTGTGGATTAACCAAAGATGGTTTCGTTTTATATACCGTCTCTGGTTTAACTAAGAGCATTGTAGCTAAGTCAACAACGGGTTTAGTAGAAGTGGAGGGCTAGGAAGACCAGCATAACTGGGAGGGAGTGGTAGAAGAGGGGGGAGGGGAAGGGTGAAAACAGACAGGGAAGAACCGGCCTCACTGGGGAAGAGGGCCGTGATTGAGGAGGGGGAGCCAAGAGAGGTCAGGCGCCAAACCAAATAATAGCCAATATTGTAAACCACTAACTGCATACTTTGAGATACAGTCTGATTGAAATACAGATTTGATAACTTTTACAGTCAGTTTTTGTGCAGTTACAATAAATGAGAATGAAAACCATTTCTCTCTCTCTCCATCCCTCTTTCCATGCAGGTCCACTGTCACTAATATGTGTTGGTGAAGTTGTTCTCTGCACAGTTGACAGAGACAGGAGATACAGGAGTCCATTCTGTTCCAAGTAGGTTGCCTTGGCTCTCCTCTATGCACAGCACTTTGGGGGCTTCCTGCAAGTAACCATGACATCCACCAATCAACCCCGTAACTTAATCATTAGTGGTACTGAGAGTTCCTCTAATGTCTTTGACGCTGTATGGAGGCATTGTGCATGGGACATTTGTCACGTAGAGAGGATGATGACCAGCTGCTGTTTATTGGTTAGAAACATGGTTCAATACAGAAGATGGTTCTATACTAAATGTAGGTGATAGTTATTGCTAAACAATATGAGTGGTGTAGGTAAGGGATGAAGTTAAAACCTATAGGAGGTAGCTGTCTACGAGGAGGGTTGGGCATGAAATGACAGCAAGCTGTTCAATACTGAGCCATGCGTGGATTTGTACAGCTCGGCTCAGTCCAGTCCCACATTGTGTGTTATTACTTATTTGGCTAAATGATTATCCATAGTTGCCTCCAGCCACAGGAGTCTTAAAATGGACTGTTACTTTGATTACAACATGAAGATGTTAAAACATTTAAACAGACATTTCCTGACATCTTACTTTCCTCTCTCTCTCACTCCAGTTGTTGTCAGGAGACAGGTCGGTGTGTGTAGAGAACACACGCTTAACCAGGTGGAGTCGGGCTTTTACTTCATCGCCCTGGAACACTACACAGGCAGAGGACGCCAAGTTTGGACCAGTGAGTCGCCAACTCATCTTATGCCTTACACAACTTAGTACGTCTCGCTCCACCTTCCTCCAACTCCAGTGCCCTACTTTTGTTGACCTTTTAACCAATGTCTATGGATTGTACAAGGATTTTAAGTTGGTACTTCGACTCCATACTAAAGTCCATCTCCTGTATCGTTCTGCCCTCTATAGACTCTGCTGCTGCCCTGTAAGAACCTGGAGATCTTCACTGAGGGAGGTGACGTGGCCACAAACAGTGCCTGGGACACGTTGCAGTGCTACTGCTGTCTGGAGAACAGCCAGGGGGTGGTCAAAACATCTGCCACAACTTCATCTTTAGTGTACCTGGGAGCTAAAGGTATGTCACCGCACTCCCAACAGTCATGTATGATAAAACATACTTTTATGCTAATGTATGTGTTTCTTAAAGCGACAATCAGCAGTTGAAACAATATAAAAGCAAACTCCCCGCCCACGTTTCGGTAGAAAGCTGAGGGATGGGGCTGGAGAAATCACTCTCAAATTCATAGACAGAGCTATGTATGCAAGGACTGACCATCGCACCTCCTAAAACCCCATTGGAGGAGACGACCCAAGGTTCCTTGCCTCAGACCTCCTTCAATGGGTTTTGAGAAGGATGCGAGTAGAGGAAGTGAGGAGTTGAGCAGAGATGAATTGGGACAGAGGTCATGTCATTGTTTTAGGTGGAATCTTATGTTGAATGATACATTTATTATCTGTTTGCACTTAAACCTTTGTTGTACGCATCGCCGACCCCTTCCACCCTCTCTTCCAAAGACTCCCCTCTGGCAAACGGTTCAGGTCAATCACGACCAAAACCTCCCGCCACCTGAACAGTTTCTTCCCCCGCTCCGTGGCCCTCACCAACCGGCCACCTGGTCCACGATGATCCTCACATCCATGGAATTTGCACTCTGCACTATTCATCCACAGACTATGCAGCCTGCACTATCATCCCAGAACTGCACATTTCTCTTTGCACTCTCTGCACATCTCTTACATGCATAATTTATCCTGTAGCTTATAGTTTAGTCTATAGTTTTTAGCTTCCTGCCATCCAGGATCTCTATACCAGGCGGTGTCAGAGGAAGGCCCTAAAAATTGACAAAGACTCCAACCACCCTAGTCATAGACTGTTCTCTCTGCTACCGCAAAGCAAGCGGTGCCGGAGCGCCAAGTCTAGGTCCAAAAGGCTCCTTAACAGCTTCTACCCCCAGGCCATAAGACTGCTGAACAGCTAATCAAATGGCTACCCGGACTATTTGCATTGACCCCCCCCTCCCTTTGTTTTTACGCTGCTGCTACTCGCTGTTTATGATCTATTCATAGTCACTTTACCCCTACCTACATGTAGAAATTACCTCGACTAACCTGTACCACCACACATTGACTCGGTACCGGTACCCCCCTTTAGTTTATTTAGTAAATATTTTCTTAACTCTTATTTTTCTTAAAACGGCATTGTTGGTTAAGGGCTTGTAAGTAAGCATTTCTGTTGTATTCGGGCATGTGACAAATAAAATGTGATTTGATTTGAGCTTACAGTGTTCATAGTGTACAGTCGTGGTCAAAAGTTTTGAGAATGACACAAGTATTGGTCTTCACAAAGTTCGCTGCTTCAGTGTTATGATATATTTTTGTCAGATGTTACTATGGTATACTGAAGTATAATTACAAGCATTCCAAGTGTCAAAGGCTTTTATTGACAATTACATTAAGTTTATGCAACGAGTCAATATTTGCAGTGTTGACCCTTCTTTTTCAAGACCTCTGCAATCCGCCCTGGCATGCTGTCAATTAACTTCTGGGCCACATCCTGACTGATGGCAGCCCATTCTTGCATAATCAATGCTTGGAGTTTGTCAGAATTTGTGGGTTTTTGTTTGTCCACCCGCCTCTTGAAGATCGACCACAAGTTTTCAATGGGATTAAGGTCTGGGGAGTTTCCTGGCCATGGACCCAAAATGTCGATGTTTTGTTCCCCGAGCCACTTAGTTATCAATTTTGCCTTATGGCAAGGTGCTCCATCATGCTGGCAAAGGCATTGGTCGTCACCAAACTGTTCTTGGATGGTTGGGAGAAGTTGCTCTCGGAGGATATGTTGGTACCATTCTTTATTCATGGCTGTGTTCTCTTAATTTTGAGTGAGCCCACTCCATTGGCTGAGAAGCAACCCCACACATGAATGGTCTCAGGATGCTTTCCTGTTGGCATGACACAGGACTGATGGTAGCGCTCACCTTGTCTTCTCCGGACAAGGTGTTTTCCAGATGCCCCAAACAATCGGAAAGGGGATTCATCAGAGAAAATTACTTTACCCCAGTCCTCAGCAGTCCAATCCCTGTACCTTTTGCAGAATATCAGTCTGTCCCTGATGTTTTTCCTGGAGAGAAGTGGCTTCTTTGCTGCCCTTCTTGACACCAGGCCATCCTCCAAAAGTATTTGCCTCACTGTGCGTGCAGATGCACTCACACCTGCCTGCTGCCATTCCTGAGCAAGCTCTGCACTGGTGGTGCCCCGATCCCGCAGCTGAATCAACTTTAGGAGACGGTCCTGGCGCTTGCTGGACTTTCTTGGGCGCCCTGACGCCTTCTTCATAACAATTGAACCTCTCTCCTTGAAGTTCTTGATGATCCGATAAATGGTTGATTTAGGTGCAATCTTACTAGCAGCAATATCCTTGCCTGTGAAGCCCTTTTTGTGCAAAGCAATGATGATGGCACGTGTTTCCTTGCAGGTAACCATGGTTAACAGAGGAAGAATAATGATTTCAAGCACCACCCTCCTTTTAAAGCTTCCAGTCTGTTATTCTAACTCAATCAGCATGACAGAGTGATCTCCAGCCTTGTCCTCGTCAACACTCTCACCTGTGTTAACGAGAGAATCACTGACATGATGGCAGCTGGTCCTTTTGTGGCAGGGCTGAAATGCAGTGGAAATGTTTTTTGGGGATTAAGTTCATTTTCATGGCAAAGAGGGACTGCAATTCATTGCTATTCATTTGATCACTCTTCATGACATTCTGGAGTATATGCAAATTGCCATCATCAAAACTGAGGCAGCAGACTTTGTGAAAATTAGTATTTGTGTCATTCTCAAAACTTTTTACCACGACTGTACATACTGTATGTGGATCTGTGGAAACTTTGGATCTATATATTTTGTCTGTATATTCTGTTTATTGTGGCAACACCATTTCACAGAGTCAAATTTCTGTACATGCAAATGTATTTGGCGAATAAAGCTGATTTTGACATGTTAACCTGAGTTAAGCTGGTTTATCATATTCATGTCAATTTACATTCTACTATTTCGGACTGGTTATGTACTGTATGAACCTGTAGCAGATTGTCTCTTTTGTGTCTTCATATAATTCAAAATCCCCATGTGCTGTGTGTGTGTACCCTTGGGCTTAATACCCTAAATATTAGGGGTGTAACGATCCATCTACTACATCGATGTATCGATTTATATTCCTATGATCCAACTACATCGATCTGTGCTCGGCGAGTTGGCCTTTTGGACAACATATATCAATCTAACATCGTTTTAAAATGTAATAAATCGATTGTATCGATACTAGGAAATAACCCATTGGATTTAAGCACGTCAGACTTTATATGGATGTTTTTTCTTAGCACTTTTAATGATAAAGGCTTTAAACATTACTCGATTCAGTCTGCCTATCCGTGACGTCATCGCCCGTGCACAGCAGCAGCGCAAAGGCGCAAAGACAACAAAACATAGCATGGCGGACGACAGAGGAGAAGCCGACGAGCAAGAAATTATCAAGCCACCATTGCGGTCCTTACAAGAAACAGGAATCTAGGAAACTTCACCTGCACTGTCCAGTATCCAGGTATTTATTTCAGTCACACTGGTTGAATTTTTGGCTAAAAGGTTACTGAATCGATTTCAAGTCACTGAATCGTTTCGGATCGTATCGTTCTAAATGAACCAATATCGTCCTTGAATCGTATCGACAACCACGAATCGTGATACAAATCGAATCGTTGTTAAAACGAATCGTTACACCCCTACTAAATATTGGATCCTGCCTTGAATTAGTGGACTCGTTTTATGGTGTTTGCTAGAGCTGACTGCTTTTCCTTTTACAGACGAACATTGCTGGTTAACAATTAGCTAGCTAACTTTAGCGAGTAGATTCCACTCAACTTAAGATATAGTATACCTATTTGAATTTATTTCCCAATTAATTTGGTTATCAAGCAGCTGGGTTTCCAAGTCATTTGGTGCTTACTTCTCAAGCTGTCAAGTTAGCTAAACAGACGGCGATGCAGTGCATCTCTTTGAAGGCATGCAAACAGAAGACTCAAGCTATCACGCGACAAGTTGCGTAATAGCCAATCACAACACTGGACTGGCCCAGGGCAGGAATTTGTTAGTTCGGCCATCACCCTAGTGAAAGTGACCAATCTCAAGTTTAAGCCCGCTCCCCATGAGACTGAAATCCAAACCCAAAGATGCCAAGACTTTAGAGAAAGTAATTTGAGAAATTGAGTGAAAACTTGACCATGTGTGACGATCCCGGCTGTCTGAGTCGGGTCCTGTCTGGTGACTAGTGTTCCTGCTCGTATTCTCCAGTTTCCCGAGGGTTCGGGAACGCTCCGGGGAGCGCTCTGGTTTTCCGCACCTGCATCCCATCAGCAATCTGCACACCTGGTCCTGATCATCACCCTTCTTAGGCTCTGGCCCAACATCCAGTTCCTGCCGGATCGTTAGCCATGAACAGTATGTTTGTCAGCGTATCAGCCTTTGAGTTCTAGCGTTAGTTTTGTTGTTTTGCACCTTGTTGATTTGCTGTGTACTCACCTCCGTTTTGTTCTGTCTGCAGTCTCTCACCCGGAACCTTCACCCAACCTCTGCCTGATGGTCGGCGGCTGCCGAGCCAGTACCGACCAACCACTGCACCCTCAACAACCCATCCACGCCACCCGCTCTGTTCCCTGGATTATTCAGCTTCACTCGGACTCTATAAATAAACACTCACCTTTGTCTCACGTACCGTGTCCTGGTCTGCTTCTGGGTTCTGGCTTAGTTAACCGTGACAGAACGATCCGGCCAGTAATGAACCCAGCGGACCTGGACTCTGTTCGCCATGCTATTACCCAGCAGGAGAAGATGTTGGGCTATCATAGCACGGTACTACAGGAGATCGCGTTGTCAGTTCGGAACCTTTCTACCGGTCTGACGGAGGTCCAGAACCAACGCAAGTGTCCGGTGGAGGATCCACTACCGGGTTTCACCCATCTCGCCTGCCGCTTCTGAAGCTGTGTCCATCCGTGAGCCCAAGGTTCCGACGCCGGATAAGTATGAGGGAGAGCTGGGAAGATGCCGTTCCTTCCTTATGCAGTGTGGACTAGTGTTCGATCTACAGCCCTACTCTTATGCCACAGACAAGGCTAGGATAGCCTTTGTGATTGAGTTGCTGCGTGGTCGAGCGCTGGAGTGGGCTTCAGCCGTTTGGGAACGACAGGATCCCTGCATGGCTTCATACCAGGGGTTCACGGCCGAGATGAGGAAGCTCTTCGACCATTCCGTCCGAGGGAGGGACGCAGCTAGGCGCCTGTTTTCGCCGCCAAGGAACTCGCAGCGTGGCCGACTTCGTGATCGAGTTCAAGACGTTGGCTGTGGAGAGTGGGTGGAACGAGGAGTCTCTGCAAGCGGCCTTTTACCAGGGTCTGTCGGGGCAGCTCAAGGATGAGTTGATCTCCTATCCGAGCCTAGTGACCTGGACAGCTTGGTAGCTTTGTCTATTCGGGTGGATAATCGAGTCCGAGAGCGAAGGAGGGAGAAGCAATGGGTTCCGTCCAACCGATCAGCTTCTCAGGATCCAGTCGGGTACGTCAAACTGCGCGGCTCGCTAAAGTTGGGAGGACTTTTAGCGAGCCAGTTTCGACCTCTCAATACCTCTGTCAGACCCCGTTTCCCGGCTACCCTTATGAACAGGAATCAGAGCTTAGCGATTAACGCTTTATCGATTCAGGTGCCGATGGAAGCTTTCTAGATGCCGAGTTGGTGGAACAGCTGGGGCTTTCCAAGGAGCAATTGCCGGAAGCCATTGAAGCTACCACTCTGAACGGCAGTAGTCTGGCACGTATCACGATGAGGACTGAACCGGTTAAGATGCGGTTGTCGGGGAATCATTCTGAGATGATTTCATTCTTCATTCTGCCGTCTTCCCATGTTCCTCTGGTCCTTGGATACCCCTGGCTGAAGGAACACAATCCCACGTTCGATTGGGTGACGGGCAAGGTAACGAGTTGGAGCCTTGATTGTCATGCTAACTGTCTCAAGACTGCCTGCCCCCATTCGGTTCCCAGTCAGGTGATTGAGGCTAAACCCCCAGATTTGTCCCTGGTTCCCGAGACATATCACGATTTGGGGGAAGTTTTCAGTAAGCAGAAGGCTCTGTCACTCCCCTCCCCCACCGACCATATGATTGTGCCATCAACCTGGTCCCTGGAGCTGTCTACCCCAAGGGAAGGTTATACAGTATCTCCCGACCTGAACGTGAGGCGTTGGAGACCTACATCAAGGAGTCCCTAGCTGCTGGTCTCGTTCGTCCCTCGTCATCACCCCTGGGGGCAGGATTCTTCTTTGTGGGTAAGAAGGATGGCTCTCTTCGACCGTGTATTGATTATCGGGGGTTGAATGACATCACGGTCAAGAACAAGTATCCCCTGCCCTTGATGAGTTCTGCCTTCGACTCCTTACAGGGTGCTACGGTGTTCACTAAGCTAGACCTACGCAATGCGTATCACCTGGTCCGGATCAGAGAGGGGGACGAGTGGTTGACGGGTTTCAATACACCGATGGGTCACTTCGAGTATCAGGTGATGCCGTTTGGACTGACCAATGCTCCAGCGGTATTCCAGAGTATGGTGAACGACGTCCTGAGAGATATGATCGGTCTCTTTGTGTTTGTTTACCTGGATGACATTCTGATCTTCTCGAAGGAACCTTCCGACCACGTCCAGCATGTCCGGCAGGTTCTGCAGCGCATTGTTGGAGAATCGCCTGTTTGTGAAGGCCGAGAAGTGCGAGTTTCACGCCCACACGACATCCTTTCTCGGGTACATCATCTCCAGGGGAGAGATTAGGATGGACCAGGAGAAGGTTAGAGCGGTTCTGGAATGGGCCCAGCCCGGTACGAGATTGCAGCTCCAGAGATTTTTGGGGTTTGCGAATTTCTACCGCAGATTCATCCGGGATTACAGCCGTGTGGCCGCTCCGTTAACTGCCTTGACTTCCAGCATCAGGACCTTCGAGTGGAATCCGGAGGCGGATCGAGCGTTTCTGGATTTGAAGAGGCGATTCACCAACGCACCGATTCTCTCTCAACCGACACGGCCCGTCAGTTCGATCGCTGAAGTGGACGCGTCTGATGTGGGAGTTGGCGCCATCCTGTCGCAGCGATGCTCCACGGACAGTAAACTCCATCCCTGCGCCTACTACTCGCCGCCTTTCGCCTGCGGAGAGGAATTACGATGTGGGTAACCGGGAGCTTCTCGCGGTGAAACTTGCCTTGGAGGAGTGGCGCCACTGGTTGGAGGGGCGGAGCAACCGTTTATGGTCTGGACGGACCACAAGAATCTTGCTTACGTGCAATCGGCTAAACGTCTCAACTCCCCGCCAGGCCAGGTGGGCGTTGTTTTTCGGACGATTCAAGTTTGCCCTGACGTTCCGACCTGGATCTAAGAACGGCAAGGCGGACGCCTTGTCCCGGATGTTCTCCAAGACGGAGGAGAGTGGGTCCAAGACCGAGACAATCCTCCCCCGGAACTGCGTCGTGGGAGCAGTTATGTGGAAGATTGAGGAGGAGGTGCTGGCGGCCCTTCGGACTCAGCCCGGTCCCGGTAACGGTCCACCCGGTCGGTTGTTTGTGCCTGAGTCGGTTCGTCCTGCTGTCCTCAAATGGTCCCACGCCAGCAAGATGGCTTGTCACCCTGGCGTGGCTCGGACTATGGCGTTTCTTCGCAGACGCTTTTTGGTGGCCTGCCATGGCCGAGGATACTCGGGGTTTTGTTGCTGCCTGTCCAGTGTGTGCGCAGAATAAGAGTACCAATCGGCCCAGCTCTGGACTACTTCACCCCCTTCCTATTCCCCGGCGACCATGGTCGCATCTGGCCCTGGACTTCGTCACGGGGTTGCCCGCTTCTGAGGGGAACACGGTCATTCTGACTATCGTGGACAGATTCAGCAAGTTCGCCACTTTGTGCCAATTGCCAAGCTTCCCTCTGCCTCGGAGACGTCCGAGATCCTGGTTAGGGAGGTTTTCAGGGTCCACGGGTTGCCCAGTGATATCGTTTCCGACCGTGGCCCTCAGTTTACCTCTGCTGTCTGGAAGTCCTTCTGTTTGGCCATTGGAGCTACGGTCAGTCTCACATCTGGTTTTCACCCCCAATCCAATGGTCAGGCGGAGAGAGCCAACCAGAAGATGGAATCAACGCTACGCTGTCTGGTCTCTTCCAACCCCACCTCCTGGGTCTCTCAGTTGCCTTGGGTTGAGTATGCCCACAATACTCTTCCTACATCTGCCACTGGGATGTCTCCCTTCCAGTGCCTGTATGGCTACCAACCTCCCCTGTTTCCTTCTCAGGAGAAGGAGCTCTCAGTGCCTTCTGTTCAGGCCCATATTCGGCGTTGCCACCGGACCTGGCATCGGGCCAGAAAGGCACTCCTTAGAGTTTCGGACCGGTATCAGCTCCAGGCGAATCGTCGCCGGATTCCCCGCTCCCACCTATACCATCGGAGATAGGGTTTGGTTGGCCACACGGGATCTTCCGTTACGGACTGAGTCTAGGAAGTTGTTGCCGAAGTTCATTGGTCCGTTTGTGGTGGAGAAGGTGATCAATCCAGTGGCAGTTCGACTCAAACTACCGAGGACGCTCAGAGTCCATCCCACCTTTCATGTCTCCTGCCTCAAGCCTGTCTTCCTCAGTCCTCTGTTGCCTCCTCCGCCTCCTCCTCCTCCTCCTCGGATGATCGGAGGTGGTCCTGCCTACACGGTGCGTCGCATCATGGATTCCAGACGGCGGGGCCGGGGTTTCCAGTATCTCGTGGACTGGGAGGGTATGGCCCTGAAGAGAGGAGTTGGATTCCGCGGCGACAGGTCCTAGACGCAGACCTCATCAGTGACTTCTACCGCCTCCATCCTGGCGCTCCGGGAAGTCCGCCCGGTGGCGTTCGCCGGAGGGGGGTACTGTGACGATCCCGGCTGTCTGAGTCGGGTCCTGTCTGGTGACTAGTGTTCCTGCTCGTATTCTCCAGTTTCCCGAGGGTTCGGGAACGCTCCCGGGGAGCGCTCTGGTTTTCCGCACCTGCATCCCATCAGCAATCTGCACACCTGGTCCTGATCATCACCCTTCTTAGGCTCTGGCCCAACATCCAGTTCCTGCCGGATCGTTAGCCATGAACAGTATGTTTGTCAGCGTATCAGCCTTTGAGTTCTAGCGTTAGTTTTGTTGTTTTGCACCTTGTTGATTTGCTGTGTACTCACCTCCGTTTTGTTCTGTCTGCAGTCTCTCACCCGGAACCTTCACCCAACCTCTGCCTGATGGTCGGCGGCTGCCGAGCCAGTACCGGACCAACCACTGCACCCTCAACAACCCATCCACGCCACCCGCTCTGTTCCCTGGATTATTCAGCTTCACTCGGACTCTATAAATAAACACTCACCTTTGTCTCACGTACCGTGTCCTGGTCTGCTTCTGGGTTCTGGCTTAGTTAACCGTGACACCATGACAAGTTACTATTGCTGGTGGACAATTTAATGCGTTCAAATGTATTTTTTACATGTTTGAATCACGTTTCTTTGCTTACAGATCGATATGTATTATTTAAGACATTTTTCTTTTTGATCTGTTCTGCTCGTAGGACTTGAACTTAGCTGGATACCCGATAAGCTTGCTGTTAGGTGACAACTTCATATTTAACCTAGCTAGTCAGGTATATTTGGGAAGCAAAGTAGTAAGCTACGGCCATTGCATACTGCATACTTTTTACTGAACATTACATCAAATCTACGCTTCACCCTGCTCTCAGCCAGTCTGTTGTCATGGAGACTAAGTTTGGTTGTTGTTTTGTGTTCGACTGTCTGTTTCTGGTTGTGGATATCAGTGTTGTTCCCCAGATCAGAGGTGAGGACACTGTCCCATCCACTGACCTCTATGTCGCCTCTGTTCCTGGCCTGCTCAGTGATATCGTCCTGCGGAACCTTGGCTGCACCGATCTGGGTCTGGGAATCCAAGATGGCCGCCCAGTCTCCTCTGTTAGGCTCCTGCCAACCACCTGCAGGAAGAGGTTACAAAATAGACTTTACAAACACTGCATGAGTTAATTACCTGGTCAAGTTCATACATTATAATGTGTGTTTTAGTATGTAAACATAAGTTGTATTGATTTCATTTTATGAATGAAGAGAAAATAATAGCCAGGTGCATCACTATTCCTATTGAAGTATATCTATTATGTTCTGTATATGTATTTCTCCCTTACCTTGCTCCCCCATCTTTAGTCTCTCTGGTCCGTCTTCTATTGTCTCCTCTTTGACCAGCAGCAGATCAGGCTTCCCATCCTCCATGTCTAGTGACTGTAAGAGGTAAAGAGTGAGAGGATGTTGGATCAAGAAATCTGATATGAGCACCCGCTATGAAGCATCTTCTGATTGGGCAATGAGGGATTGCTATGAGCACTATGCAAACATGTTAGTTGATTTGACTACTTGACACTCTTTAATGGTTTGATAATTGAAAGGCATGGTCCCACACTTAATCAAGACCTGGGCCTGTATCCACAAAGAATCTCAGAGTAGAAGTGCTGATCGAGGATCAGGTCCCCACCTGTCTATATAGTCTTATTCATTATTATCTAAAAGGCTAAACTGATCCTAGATCAGCACTCCTACTCTGAGACTCTTTGTGGATATGGACCCTGACCTAATACCATTCAGACAGTAGTTCACAGTGGGCTCACCTCAGTGAGACTGTGTGTGGTCCTGTGCTGCTCAGCTGGTTCCTCTGTGGGTTCAGGAGGTGGTGTAGTCTGGTTGTCCTCCATGACCATGGTCCCCTCAGGGTTCCCCAGACCCTCCTCACACCCCTCCTCATTCACCAGCAGCACCTCTGGACCCTCCTCCTCCTGGAAGAGAGAGGTGATACAAATTACACAGACATACACTCCCTCAGGTACGTACACACACAGAGATAATAAACAGTTTCAACATGGAGTGTTTACCCATCCCAATTACATTTGAGTCCTATACTGTAGTTACAGAATGACTTCGTTGTTAAACCCATCATGGTGGACATAAATATGATGATGTGGGGCCGGAGAAGATGGCTGCCGTTTTACAGCCCTCTAACCAATTGTACTATTATGTGTGTTTTTTCGCGTTATTTGTAATTTATTCTGTACATAATGTTTCTGCCACCGTCTCTTATGACCAAAAAGAGCTTCTGGATATCAGGACAGCGATTACTCACCTCGTATTGGACAAATATGTTTTTTCTTCAACGAGTCGGACGCGAAGGATATCCTACCGACAAGGCCCAAATCCCCGTCATTCGCATGAGAAAGAGACGGAGATATCGTGGGCGTAGGTCGGGCTGCCTTGTAAGGATCTGACGGCGAGCGAGAAAACTGCCTCTTCCATCAATCCTATTAGCCAATGTTCAATCATTTGAGAACAAATTGGACAACCTAAGATTACGGTTATCCTACCATTGGGACATTAAAAACTGTAATATCTTATGTTTCACAGAGTCGTGGCTGAACGACGACATGGACAGCATACAGCTGACGGGATATACGCTACATCGGCAGGATAGAACGGCTGACTCCGGTAAGACAAGGCGTGGCGGTCTGGGTATATTTGTAAACAACAGCTGGTGCACAAAATCTAATACTAAGGAAGTCTCTAGGTTTTGCTCGCCTGAGGTAGAGTATCATGATAAGCTGTAGACCACACTATTTACCAAGATACTTTTCATCTGGCATTAAGATTGCACTCAATGAGCTGTATAAGGCCATAAGTAAACAGGACAACGCTCTTCCAGAGGCAGCGCTCCTAGTGGCCGGGGACTTTAATGCAGGGAAACTTAAATCCGTTCTACCTAATTTCTACCAGCATGTTAAATGCGCAACCAGAGGGAAAAAAACTCTAGACCACCTTTACTAGACACACAGAGACGCATACAAAGCTCTCCCTCGCCCTCCATTTGGCAAATCTGACCATAACTCTATCCTCCTGATTCCTGCTTATGAGCAAAAACTAAAGCAGGAGGCACCAGTGACTCGGTTAATAAAAAAAGTGGTCAGATGATGCAGATGCTAAGCTACAGGACTGTTTTGCTAGCACACACTGGAATATGTTCCGGGATTCTTCAGATAGCATTGAGGAGTACACCACATCAGTCACTGCCTTCATCAATAAGTGCATTGATGACGTCGTCCCCACAGTGACCATACGTACATACCCCAACCAGAAGCCATGGATTACAGGCAACATCCGCACTGAGCTAAAGGGCAGAGCTGCCGCTTTCAAAGAGCGGGACTCTAACCCGGACGCTTATAAGAAATCCTGCTATGCCCTCCGACGAACCTCAAACAAGCAAAGAGTCAATACCGGACTAAGATTGAATCGTACTACACCGGCTCTGACGCTCATCGGATGTGTCAGGGCTTGAAAACTATTACAGACTACAAAGGGAAGCACAGCCGCGAGCTGCCCAGTGACACAAGCCTACCAGACGAGCTAAATCACTTCTATGCTCGCTTCGAGGCAAGCAACACTGAAGCATGCATGAGAGCACCAGCTGTTCCGGATGACTATGTGATCACGCTCTCCGTAGCCAATGTGAGTAAGACTTTTAAGCAGGTCAACATTCACAAGGCCGCGGGCCAGACGGATTACTAGGACGTGTACTCCGAGCATGTGCTGACCAACTGGCAAGTGTCTTCACTGACATTTTCAACATGTCCCTGACTGAGTCTGTAATACCAACATGTTTCAAGCAGACCGCCATCGTCCCTGTGCCCAAGGACACTAAGATAACCTGCCTAAATGACTACCGACCCGTAGCACTCACGTCTGTAGCCATGAAGTGCTTTGAAAGGCTGGTCATGGCTCACATCAACACCATTATCCCAGAAACCCTAGACCCACTTCAATTTGCATAACGCCCCAACAGATCCACAGATGATGCAATCTCTATTGCACTCCACACTGCCCTTTCCCACCTGGACAAGAGGAACACCTACGTGAGAATGCTGTTCATTGACTACAGCTCAGCGTTCAACACCATAGTGCCCTCAAAGTTCATCACTAAACTAAGGATCCTGGGACTAAACACCTCCCTCTGCAACTGGATCCTGGACTTCCTGACGGGCTGCCCCCAGGTGGTAAGGGTAGGTAACAACACATCTGCCACGCTGCTCCTCAACACAGGTCCCCTCAGGGGTGCGTGCTCAGTCCCCTCCTGTACTCCCTGTTCACCCATGACTGCATGGCCAGGCACGACTCCAACACCATAATTAAGTTTGCTGACGACACAACAGTGGTAGGCCTGATCACCGACAACGATGAGACAGCCTATAGGGAGGAGGTCAGAGACCTGGCCGTGTGGTGCCAGGATAACAACCTCTCCTTCAACGTGATCAAGACAAAGGAGATGATTGTGGACTACAGGGAAAAAAAGAGGACTGAGCACGCCCCCATTCTCATTGACGGGCTGTAGTGGAACAGGTTGAGAGCTTCAAGTTCCTTGGTGTCCACATCACCAACGAACTATCATGGTCCAAACACATCAAGACAGTCGTGAAGAGGGCACGACAAAGCCTATTCCCCCTCAGGAGACTGAAAAGATTTGGCATGGGTCCTCAGATCCTCAAAACATTCTACAGCTGCACAATCGAGAGCATCCTGACTGGTTGCATCACCGCCTGGTATGGCAACTGCTCAGCCTCTGACCGCAAGGCACTACAGAGGGTAGTGTATACGGCCCAGTAAATCACTGGGGCCAAGCTTCCTGCCATCCAGGACCTCTATACCAGGCGGTGTCAGAGGAAGGCCCTCAAAATTGTCAAAGACTCCAGCCACCCTAGTCATAGACTGTTCTCTCTGCTACCGCACGGCAAGCGGTACCGGAGCACCAAGTCTAGGTCCAAAAGGCTTCTCAACAGCTTCTACCCCCAAGCCATAAGACTCCTGAACAGCTAATCATGGCTACCCGGACTATTTGCACTGCCCCCCCACCCCCTCTTTTACGCTGCTGCTACTCTGTTTATTATTTATGCATAGTCACTTTAACTCTACCCACATGTACATATTACCTCAATTACCTCGACTAGCCGGTGCCCCCCGCACATTGACTCTGCACCAGTACCCCCCTGTATATAGCCTCCCTACTGTTCTTTTATTTTACTGCTACTCTTTAGATATTTGCCTTAATTTTTTTACTTAACGCTTTTTATTTTTTAAATGTTTTTATGCATTGTTGGTTAAGGGCTTGTAAGTAAGCATTTCACTGTAATGTCTACACCTGTTGTATTCAGCGCATGTGGCAAATACATTTTGATTTGAAATAAGTCAGCTATGATAAGTCAAAAGTCATCATCAGACAAACCTGACTAAACTATTCTGAGGTGTACAGTAGGTGTTGGTTAGTGTGCGGGTCTAAAGACTGTCTCAATGAAAGTCTTAGAATGAAAAGTCCCATTTTGTGTTTATTAAACATAAACAAGTGTTAAATACACCATATGAAAACCCCACGTCATGTCTCAACAAAAAAATCAGCATGAACATGATAAACTGCATTAATTTCCTAATTAAAGGGGTCTTGGGAATTTTTGTGTTACAAAATGAACACAAAAAAGACAAACGGACATTGTTACAAAAAATATATATATACACACTAATGTAATTTGTAGTACAATACTGAGTGCGTTAGTTTCTTAGTTTTCCGTTTACACAGCACAAACGCAATATGAAACAGACTTTTTAGGCGATCGATCGATAGATAGATAGATATCACACAATCTGGATATTTTCTGCTGACAACAATGAAATTAATCTTTGTCTTTAATGCAGGGTTTGATTTAACCGACAGAAGCTATCGTGTGGAATGGTAACTTTCTATTTTATAGAGTGGAATGTTTTTTCTGCTGGTATCCTTAGGTAGCTCCTCTCTGAGAAGCTCTTCCTACAGTGCGTACAGGCAAATGGCCTTTCTCCCGTGTGAACCTTCAGGTGAATCTTCAGGTGACCAGCCTGGGCGAAGCGCATGTGACAGCTGTAGGATTTTTCCCATGTGGACCCTCTGGTGACTCTTCAAGTTTTAATGTCGCCTGCACAAGTACAGTGAAATGCCTTTCTTGTAAGCTCTAAACCCAGCAAAGCAGTAATCAATAACAATGTAATACTAAAAATAACATAAGGAAAAAGTAAATAAGCATACTATATACAGGGTCAGTCAGTTCCAGTACCATATTACAATTTGAAGTGATACTGGAGCAATGGTGGTAGATGTATAGGGGTAAGGTGACAAGGCATCAGGATATATGATAAACAGAGTAGCAGCAGCGTATATGATGATTGTATGTGAGTGGGTGTGCGTGTGTGTAGTCAGTATAAATGCATGTGCATTTTATGTGTGTGAGAAAATTATGAATTGAGTGTTTGTGTGTGTGTTGGAGTGTGCATGAGTGTGTAGGGCCCTGCAAAAATGTGCATAGAGACAGTGCAAAAATACAAAGGTAAACTCAGATAGTCCATGTAGCCAATTTGTTAGCTAGACTTATGGCTTGAAGCTGTTCAGGAGCCTGTTGGTGTCAGACTTGAAGCACCGGTACCGCTTGCCGTGCGGAAGCAGAGAGAACAGTCTATGGCTTGGGTGGCTGGAGTCTTTAACGATTTTCCGGGCCTTCCTTTCACACCGCCTGATATAGAGGTCCTGGAAGTACTGGGATGTCCGCACCACGGAAGGAGCCATCGATGTGGACACTGGGTCGCGATCCCTGAACACGTGTAAAGGGGAGTGGGTGGCAACGTTTGGATTTGTCTCTAAGCTTCCCCTGTAATCTAGGAAATCTCTGCCCTGTGAGTGTCCGTCTCCAAGGTGACTATCTGCATTCCATGTGGGAGTAACATCGCCCTCCACTTTCACAGTCACCTCATATACCAATATAACCTCCCCTTTCTTATCGAAGCACCCTTCCGAATATACACTACTACTGTACTGGTTCCAGTCCCCTCTAGACAGATCAGTCTGTGTCTCTAAACCCAAGGGCATGTTGCCAGTGTCCATCGCTGTAGCGTAAGAACAAGAACCATCACCATCCCCACACCACAGGAATTAACCGTTCTCTGGCTCTGGTGAAATACCGGTAAATACTTTGAGCCGGGAGCAAGAGCACAGCACAGTCTCTCTGGGTCTGATCTGTGGTCAGATCCTGTGTGTAAGAGCCTGTGTGTTACAGTTAAAGTCTTGGTCTCCGTCTCTGACTTGAGGATGGCGTTCGGCATTCCACTGACCTCCGTGATGCTGCGTCGGGCCATTGGCTGCGCTGGGGTGGTGGTGGGGTCCTCTCTGGCTACAGGGGGCGCTCCAGTCTGGATGTCTCTGCTGTGCCGTGGGTCCTCCTCTCCTTCAGATCTCTCCTGCTTGACCCCAGGACCTGAAGCCTCTGCATCTGCAGACTGACACAAGAAGATACAATGTTGTAGGGAAGTCTCATAAACTTCCCTATGGCAGATAAATGAGGATGTACATGTAAGCAAGTGAATAGCTGAGGGGAGCCTTTCTGAAATAAACAGGCCACATTGATTTACAAAGTAACTGTAATTTTTTATGCAACACTATTACACTAACCTCTATCACGATAATGTGCTGGGTTGAGGTTCCAGTCCCCTCATCAACAGTGATTGGTTGGTCATCTCTCCATGTATTGTGTCCCGCCGGCTTCACAAACCTGTGTCCTCCAGTGTGATGTCCTTCACCTGAGAGAGGGATTGGGGGAAAAGAGGTGGTTAGGTTAGCTACTGTCAATACTCTACGGTAACACTTCTCATAACTTATTGATATACTATTTATTGATCAATGTATTATGTTCCATGCATTACATTGTTTTTATTGACTAAATCATACGAAATGCAGTAAATCAAGAATCTGGTTAGAATATGATATTGTGTCTTTGCGCAAGATAACTAAGTAATCATTCCATACAATCCAAAAACTGACCAAGACCCAATTCTGGGTAACACATCATATGTACAGAGATGAACGGGGCGACACGCACTGCGCGCTATATGAACAGCGACAGGCCGCGCATCCCAGCCTTCGGCAAAATGTACCTCTTGCCATTCCTCTGTATCGGTCGAAAATCTTTACATTACTGGGACGACTGGCGAGGACGCGCTCTCGCGTCGTCCTCTCTGCGCGTTCCCGTGCCACCTTCATTTCCAGTAGTTTCCTCCGCAATCCCCTGTTTTCTTTCTGGCTTTGAGTTATTTCCATACGAAACACTGCATAGTCGTCGTCTACGACTTGACATATCTCTGCCACGGCTGCATTCGCTAGCACCTCCATGATGGAGGCTATTTGAGCGTGATAAACCATAGAGTTAGCAATTTTTAGCTCACGTTAGCGTTACCTAGATAACATCTATCAACCAAGTCCTTTCTCCAACGCCAATTAAACACTACGTGGGGTAAGTATGTGATGCTGTGCAGTTAAATACTCATATTTTGAGTTCCAGGGTGTTAATAAACGTTTAAATAACAACAATAAAAACGCTAACGTGGAAACTGTTTCTTTGTCACTGTTCACTTCCGTTTACGTCTTGTTCTTAGTGTGAGTTTCCGGCAGACTAGACGCTATGTTGCGTATTGCTTGCTGCCTTTCACAGGTCGGAGGAGTAATGGGTTAGGAACATACAGAGATATCTATACTAAACAAAAATATAAACGCAACATGCAAGTTACAGTTCGTATAAGGAAATCAATCAATTGAAATAAATTAATTAGGCCCTAATCTATGGATTTCACATGACTGGGCAGGAACGCAGCCATGGGTGGGCCTGGGAGGGCATAGGCCCACCTACTTGGGAACCTGGCCCACCCACTGGGGAGCCTGGCCCAGCCAATCAGAATTTGTTTTCCCCCACTAAAGGGCTTTATTACAGAGAAATACTCAAGTTTCATCAGCTGTCCGGGTGGCTGGTCTTAGATGATCCCGCAGGTGAAGAAGCCGGATATGGAGGTCCTGGGCTGGTGTGGTTACACGTGGCCAGCGGTTTTTAGTCCTGTTGGATGTACTGCCAAATTCTCTAAAATGACGTTGGAGGCGGCCTATGGTAGAGAAATGAACATTAAATTATCTGGCAACAGCTCTGATGGACATTCCTGCAGTCAGCATGCCAATTGCACGTTCCCTCAAAACTTGAGACATCGGTGGCGTTGTGTGACAAAACTGCACATTTTAGAGTGGCCTTTTATTGTCCCCCGCACAAGGTGCACCTGTGCAATGATCATGCCACACCTGTCAGGTGGATGGATTATCTTGGCAAAGGAGAAATGTTCACCAACAGGGATGTACACAAATTTGTGCACAACATTTGAGAAAAATAGGGCGGCAGGTAGCCTAGTGGTTAAGAGCGTTGGGCGAGTTGCTGGTTCGAATCCCTATGCAGACTAGGTGAAAAAATCTGTCGATGTGCCCTTGAGCAAGGCATTTAACCCTAATTGCTCCTGTAAATCGCTCTGGATAAGAGCGTCTGCTAAATGACAAATGTAAATAAGCTTTTTGTGCGTATAGAAAATCACAATCCAACAAGTCTTCCCTCATTTGTTGTGATCTGTGGCTCCCGCAGATTAGCATGAGTTGCTAAACTTCTATGACATTAATGTCGGTGTAATCTCTTGGACTTTCTGCTCTGATGTTAAACTTGATAGAATACACTATAATCTTAGGAAAAAATGTTTTTTACACGCAACACGCTTCAGTACTCAGTGGTCCCGTTCTGTGAGCTTGTGTGGCCTACCACTTCACGGCTGAGCCATTGTTGCTCCTAGATGTTTCCACTTCACAATAACAGCACTTAATGTTGACCGGGGCAGCTCTAGCAGGGCAGACTTTTGACAAACCGGCTTGTCAGATGATTACTTTTGATGACTGGATGAGGTGAACTGAGGAAAAAATGTGTATGATGAGGCAGAGTATATGATATGGTGGTAATGGTGTCTGTAAAAATGCTTCACTGGGGCCTCTCGAGTGGCACAGTGGTATAAGGCACTGCATTGCAGTTCCAGAGACGTCACTACAGACCCAGGTTCGATCCCGGGCTGTGTCACAACTGGCTGTGATCGAGAGTCCCATAGGGCGGCGCCCAGCGTTGTCCGGGTTAGGGGAGGGTTTGGCCGGGGGGGCTTGACTTGGCTCATCGCGTTCTAGCGACTCCTTGTGGCGGGCCAGGTGCCTGCAGGCTGACGGTGTTGAACGGTGTTTCCTCCAACACATTGGTGCAGCTGGCTTCCGGGTTAAGCGAGCGGGTGTTAAGAAGCGCGGCTTGGAGGGTCATGTTTCGGAGGACGCATGACTCGACCTTCGCCTCTCCCGAGCTCTTTGTTGAGTTGCAGCAATGAGACAAGATCATATCACGAAATTGGGGGTAAAAATTACAAGTATTTTTTTTTTACAAATGTGGTGAGTAGTTGAATCAAAGAGAGAGAGAAAGACAATAGTTGAACAGTTTTTAACAAATTAATTTATTAAAAAATTAAGGAGAAGCAGCAGAGAGGTTTTCACTTACGCTAGCTAATGCAGCTAATTTAGCCTACTCAACAACCTGACTCAGAGAGGAATTATATGTATGTTAGCTAGCTGGCTAAAGCTATCCAACACCCCAACTCTTCCAAGTCAAGGTAAACTTTCAGTTGTATTAATTTATTGTCACCGGGGTCCGCCAGTGTAACTGCTAAACTGCTTGCTGTACTGCGTGATTGTACACATGGATTGGATTGTTGGTTTACTAAGGCGTTAGTTGTAGTAGCTATGTTGACTATGATGTTAGCTAATATGGTGACAACAATGTAGGCTGTGTGTAGCGGTTATGGTATTAAGGTTTGGCTTGGAGAGGTCACAGACAGCTGTTGTGTTGTGCACTGAAGTCCACAAGCGAAGGGATGTGAGTGGAGGAGAGCACGTAAATGTGATGATGCCGTTTGTATGGCTGCTATGAAAGTGAACAGTGTGTGCGGGGGATCAGGAGTGTATTCATTCCGCCAATTCTGTTGCAAACGTTTTTTAAATGTAAGCAAACGGAATGAAACGGGGGTGGATGGACCTACCTGAATTTTGTCCAATAGAAACTTGTTTTAGTTTGGACTAATGATTGGACTAATGATTACACTCTAGATCAGCTAGATGTAGGCAAGAGTGTGCAAGGCGGTATTGAATGTGTCAACTGTCTGTCACCTTGATTACTCCAATTTGTCTGTCGACCTGTGCACCTATGTTATAAACTTTCATTTGTAGGCTAGGTTGTAGCAACCTCATGATGGGTATATGGCAAATTCGAGTATCATGTAGGAGCCTAACCCTATCGATGTTACATTGAGCTGGGTGAATGGAATATGAATAACAGACAGTCATCTAATATGCTGTAATAGAAATAAGGCCATGCACATTAAAAAAAAGAAATTGCCCTCCCTAATCTTAAATGGCATGACCGCCACTGCTGTCTACATATTGTTATCATCTTAAAGGCAAAACTCATCCTAGATCAGCACTCCTACTCTGAGAGGCTTTGTGGATACAGGCCTTGACCTAATACCGTACAGACAGTAGTTCCCTTTCAGTCCGTCAACTTCGGTACAACATACTATGGGGAGTCGCACTCTCACGACTTTGGTTGAAGGATCTACAATCACGCCTGACAAGGCAAATGAAACGTTGTCATGCCAGTAGTTATACAATTTGTTGTGAGTCCCCCACGCTTCTGCAGCGTCATCACGTCGACTGTTCCAGAGGCCTCAGCTCCCGTTTTAAGGGAAGAAATATCCTCCCGTCTCCAGAAGCAGGCAATCCGAATGGTTCCTACTGTATTTTGAAGATCCAGGTAGTGGCTGGTACAGCCGGTATTTCCTGGTTGGGAAAAGGGATGGGAATTTGCGTCCCATTCTAGATCTACGTGCCCCCAACAAGCACCTCAGAGTTTACAAACTCAGAATGCTTACATCCATGCTACTGTCCCATATTCAGTCTCTAGGCTTCATAAGAAACCAGAATAAGAGCTGTCTGACTCCATCTCAGCGCATTCCGTTTCTGGGTCATTGGCGTATCGCACTTTTCTATCCCCACAGAGGGTGTCCGGGTTCTGGCTCTGCCTTGGCAAATTTCGGCTGGGTCACTCAGTGCGTTTACGCCAGTGCCTACACCTACTGGGGATGATGGCTTCTGTGATGGAAGTCGTTCCCCTGGGGCTATTGTTGATGCGGCCCTTCCCATGCTGAATGCTAGCCACTCACCTGGACGCATCTCGCAGCCTAAGCCGGTCGCGACGGGTGTCCCTGTCAGGCATACAGGCCATCGCCCAGTGGTTGGACCCTCTGCTATTGTCAGGTGGCTCCCATGGACTGAGTTGTATCCCGGAAGGTGATCACGACAGGGGGGGGGATCATTCGGGGGGTATGGACACTAGTGCGGAGCACACTGCATATCAATTACCCGGAGCTACTTGCGGTGTATCTGGCGCTCAGGCGCTTCCCCCCCTGCTTTTGTCAGGCCGGCTTGTGATGGTTAGAACCGACAATATGTCAGTGGTGGCGTGCCTCAACAGATGGGGAGAGACTGTCTCTCTCCCTCCTGACCTTGGCTCACTCCCTATTGCTGGGGAGCAGTACGCACATGCTCTCGCTTTGTACGACGCATTTCCCCGGTTGCCTCGCCGGTGCAGATATTTTATTCAGGTTGGACCCGCTCTATTTCAGGAGTTGAGGTTACACCCCTGGGTGGTCTCCCAGGTAAGGGGAATTTTCGGCAGGGCCGATATAGATCTTTACGCATCGTGAGAAAACGCACAGTGTCATATTTTTCTTGACGAGGGACCCAAGTGCCCCGTTGGGAACGGACTCTCTGGCGCACCAGTGGCCTCGGACCCTCCTTTCCGCCAATGGTTCTGATTCAGCCCACGTTGGAGAGGGTGCGCCGGGAAGGTTTACCATTGATTCTTGTGGCTCCCCGTTGGCCCAGGCAGCCTTGGTTCGCAGAGATCATTCGCCTTTTAGACAGGGACCTGTGTCTCAGGCACACAGGCAGGTTTGGCAAGTGAGACCGGAGATTTGGTTCCTATGGGCCTGGCCCCTGAGAGGGCCAATCTGATGGCTAGAGGTTTACCTCAGAATGTTATCGCTACCATTCAGTCTGCAAGGGCTGCCTCCACGAAAGGGCTGTATGCGTATAAGTGGCAAGTGTTTGAGCTCTGGTGCCAAGATAAAGGATGTGTTCCTTTTCAGTGCTCTGTGAGGGACATCCTTATCCTACAGGAGCTTTTTGAGCAGGGGCGGGCATTCTCCACGTTAAAAGTGTACATGGCCACTATCTCAGCATGTCATGTGGGAATTGACAGAGCCTCACCAGGGGCAAATCTCGTTGCGTTCAAATGCGACCTTTCCCCCGAAAGTCATGGCTATGTCCTACAGGTCCTCAGCTTTTGAGCTATTTCCCTTTACACCTCCTCCTTTTGCTTCTGAAGAGCAACAGAGGTTACATGCCCTGTGTCCGGTGTGAGCTTTATGCTCGTAAATTGAACGGACCCAGGAGATCCGTTAATGTGACCAGCTTTTGGTGTTTTGCTAATCCAGCTCGCGGCAGGGTGCTGTCTAAGCAGCGTTTCTCCCACTGGATTGATTGTATATCCCACTGGCATATAGCAGCAAGGGTAAAAAATCTAATTATATTTTATTTGTCACATGCGCCGAATACAACAGGTGTAGACCTTACCATAAAATGCTTACTTATAAGCCCAGGTGTTGCTCTTAACCAACAAGGGTTACCTAGCGGTGTACACGCCCACTCCACCAGGGGTCTGGCAGCATCTTGGCCTTTGTTTAAAGGTTGACTATAGGAGATATTTGTGCTGCGGTGAGTTGGGCATCACCACACACTTTTGTAAGGTTTTATCGATTGGATGTCACTGCTCCCAGTGTGCTTACAGCTGGGACAGGGGAAAGTCACTAGGCAGCGTGGCGTGTGCGCAATACCCAGACTGCCAGATCTGTCGGGGTCAGGTCTGGGTGGTCTGCCATGGTCCATTTCATTTAGAATCCGTTGGGGTCGGCTTGGGGTGTGATTATATTTCCCAATAGTATGTTGTACCGAAGTTGACTGACTGAAAGGGAACGTAACAATATGACTATAATATGACCTAAAGGAGGGACACGAGGTACAACACCTGTTTGGCCCTGTGCCGCCCATTCCTGGACTCGGTGTAGAGCGGCATTAAATTGAAGGAATTAATCCGAGCCTCACACTTATCACCTGTGGAAGGCGGGTGTTCAGTGAGGCACGCATTTCATTGGCTTTGTCAGGCGAAGTCGCGAGAGTGCGACTCCTATAGTATGTTGTACCTCATATCCCTCCTTCAAGGAACAGTAGTTATAGTCATAACATTTACGTTTACAGTGGGCTCACCTCAGTGAGACTGTGTGTGGTCCTGTGCTGCTCAGCTGGTTCCTTTGTGGGTTCAGGAGGTGGTGTAGTCCGATTGTCCTCCAGCAGCATCTTTGGACCCTCCTCCTGGAAGAGACAGGTGATACAGATTACACAGACATACACTCCCTCAGGTATACACAAACACAAAGATAAACACACTTTAAACATTGCATGGCCATACTTGCAAACATAAGCAACCATATAAATGTAAACAGTTTCTCTGGCTCAAAATGCATATCAGTCAATTCAAAACGTTGATTTACTTGTACTTGACAGAGCGCTAAATTGTAGCACACGTTAGACCTATACTAACCTCACCAGGTGATTATATCCTGGAACAAGTTCTGCATCAGCCAATTAAAATTGTTGACGTAGTTGTTCGTGTTCCTACACTTGTTCATGGAAGCGTCTTTAATGTAACTCAGTCCAACAGCATGTTCTGATCATCAAAGCAACTATCACGTGTATTTGACTGACTGGTCAAATTGATCTCTGTGTAAAGTGCCTAGTCCACATAATTGTCGCAGATATGGTCATGGCACTGGAATGTATAGCAGACGTTTTACAGGCTCCTGACCAATTCTGCTATTGTGTTTTTTTGCGCTGATCTTAACTTTTTTTGTACATAATGTTTCCGCCATTAATTCCTATGACCGAAAAAGAGCTTCTGGACAGCAGAACAGTGATGACTAACCTCAATTTGGACGAAGACTTCTATTTCAATGAGTCGGCGGCACAGGAAATACTGCTCACCCCGGACCAGGCCCTAATCCCCAACACTCGGAAGAGAAAGAGAAGGCGATATAGAGGCTGACGTGCCCCGATGAAATCCGCCTCGAACTTCTGTTCTATTGGCTGATGTACAATCACAGGAGAACAAACTGGACGAGCTCCGTTCGAGACTATCCTATCAACGGGACCTGAAGAACTGTAATATCCTATGTTTCTCTGAAACTTAGCCGAACAAGGACATGGACAATATTCTAGCTGGTTTTTCTATGCATCGGCAGGACAGAATGGCAGCGTCGGCTAAGCTCAAGGGGGTGGTGTGTCTCTTTGTTGAAACCAGCTGGTGCTCAAGGAAGTCTCGAGGTTCTGCTCGCCTGAGTTAGAATACCTCATGATAAGCTGTAGAGCAGGGCTCTCCAACCCTTTTCCCTGGAGAGCTACCGTCCCTGTAGGTTTTCGCTCCAACACTAATCTAGCGTACCTGAATTGAATAATTAGTTGGTTGGTAAGCTGAACCAGGTTAGTTACAGACCCATGCTGTAGACCATACTACACTGAACAAAAATATAAACGCAACATGTTAAGTGTTGGTCCCATGTTTCATGAGCTGAAATAAAAGATCCCAGAAATGTTCCATACAACAAATAAAAGCTTAATTCTCTCAAATTTGTTTACATCCCTGTTAGTGAGCATTTCTTCTTTGCCAAGATAATCCATCCACCTGACAGGTGTGGCATATCAAAAAGCTGGAATAAACCGCATGCTGGGGACAATAAAAGGCCACTCTAAGATATGCACGTTTGTCACACAACACAATGCCACAGATGTCTCAAGTTTTGAGGAGCGTGCAATTGTCATGCTGACTGCAGGAATTTCCACCAGCGCTGGAGAATTGAATGTTAATTTCTTTACCCACGTGTATGGCGTCATGTGTGCGAGCGGTTTGCTGATGTCAACGTTGTGAACAGAGTGCCCCATGGTGGCGGTGGGGTTATGGTATGGGCAGGCATAAGGTACGGACAACGAACACAATTGCATTTTATCGATGGCAATTTGAATGCACAGAGATACTGTGACGAGATCCTGAGGCCCATTTTTTTTAAAGGTATCTGTGACCAACAAATGCATATCTGTATTCCCAGTCATGTGAAATCCATAGATTAGGGCCTAATGAATTTATTTCAATTGATTGATTTCCTTATACGAACTGTAACCCAGTAAAATCTTTGAAATTGTTGCATGTTGCGTTTATATTTTGGTCCAGTATATTTACCAAGAGAGTTTATCCATCATTTTCATAGCCATTTATTTACCACCACAAACAGATGCTGGTGTAGACGGCCATAAGCAAACAAGAAAATACTCATCCAGACACCGTCCAATCAACAGTAGAGCTATAGCCTACATTCATTCACACCAGATAGTGTCCTCCTTATGCTATAACCTACTAATGCATATGGGACTTTGCATGGTATACCTCAATTCATGATGAACCCCATTAACTACCTTGGTCCTTTTCCATTTGTAGCCTTGGCTTCCAGGCCGGTGAGGTTAAAGTCTAGTGGAGCTTACCCAGAGAGTGATTACGCCTTCTCCTGGCGAGGACACATTAGCGTAGGTTATATTCCTATGTAGGCTACACTTACATGAAGGCCAACAACATTTTATAGGCTATGCATTATTATAGTCATCCACTTCGTCATATGCGTTTTGAATCGAGCATCAAGGACCGGCAGTGAATAGCTTTTTTACTAACAAAAAGCTTGATGTGAGGGGGAGCTCATGGTTAAAGTGCACTATTTAGAGTCAACCGATTTAGCAGTGTGTGCCACCTAGAAGTGATGGTGATAATGGTAGCCTACATGACTACTATTTGAGAAATCCATGAGGCGCTTTTTTCTTACGATGTACAATAAATGTTGTAAGGACCTCATTTATATTTTTTCCATAAAAGCACATGGATGTGTGGGAAACAGATAAACAAAAACGTTGGATTTTGGCGCATGTAAAAACGTGAAAATGTCTAACGTTAGTAGTAGCTAGTAGCCTAGTTAAAGATGCATCAATGTAATATTGGCACACAACATTTTGTTACAGACCAGGGCCAGGGATGACCTATTTTAAGAAATGCTATTGGTTGGGGGATATAAAGTCTAAGATCTTTATAGAAGAATCTATGAAGAATTTGTTACAGGATATAATCACTGCCACCTGGTGAGATAAGCATAGGGCTAACGTTTGCCATGTTATCTGATGGGACCAGGGCTGCGTTCATTACATTTTTGCATTCTGGAACATACAGTTGAACAGAAACAATGCTGTACTGAACGACCAGTAAAAAAACGGGGGTTGGGTTGTGGAAGGCTGTCAGCATGGCCACTGCCCTTTAAATAAGTAACTCATTGCTTCAAGCCACACCTCGCCACACCCACCAAAGCGTACCTCATTCTGTTAAATAACGTACAAGAACGTTTTTGGGAACGTGTTGTTCAGTACAAACCGTTCATAGCGTTCAAGCGAACTGAACGCACCTCAGCTACAATTTATCGTTCTGTCACGCGCAAGTAAATCAACTGTTGTAATTGGCTGATACACATTTTGAGCCAGAGAAACTTAAATGGTTGCTTATGTTCGCAAGTATGCGTGTTTACCTATCCCCACTACGTTTGAGTCCTATACTGTAGTTACAGAATGACTTCATTGTTGTTAAACCCATCATGGTGGACATAAATATGATGATGATGTGGGTAAAAAAATAAGTCAGCTATGATAAGTCAAAAGTCAGACAAACCTGACTAAACTATTTTGACGTGTACAGTAGGTGTTTGTTAGTGTGTGGCTATGTGTAGGTAGGTATATTTAATAAGTTATAAAGCAATGTCAGGTGTATGCAGAATAGGGTGAAATCAGATGTGATGTATACAAAAGAGAATGTCAATGAAAGTCTTAGAATGAGAAGTCCCATTTTGTGTTTATTAAACAAACAAGTTTTAAATACACCATATGAAAACCACACACACGTCTCAACTACAGATCTGCACGAACCTAATGAACTGCATTCATTCACATTAAAAAGCGTATTGGGAAAAAAATTAGGTAGTTCAATGGAAGTAATGAAAGATGCATTTGTGAACACCATATAGCCTACACAGTACAGACAACATGTGAAATACTTTTTAGGCTTATACATGTGTTATACAGTGAGTGTACAAAACATTAGGAACACCTTCCTAATACTGAGTTGCACCCCCTTTTGCCCTCAGAACAGCTTCAATTCGGACTTCAACATGGACTTGTTGGGAAATTCCTATTTTGCTGGTCGGTGACATCACCCACCATCGCTTTAATTCGTCAACATCCCACAGTCTCTCAATTTCCAACATGCCGCCACCACCACCATTTTCTGAAATCGTCACACTTCACTTTCACTTTATTGTTCTGTCTCTCTTTTCTCTCAAGTTGGCTTCTCACAGACTCCAGTTTATCAGTGCTCAGTATCCCATCACCTGGGAAATCTCCATCTGTCCATTTGGTCCAATCTTCTGTTTGGTTCAGTACCCCCCTACTAAATGTATTAGCCATAAACTTTTCAATGGCTTCTCCTGTCAGTGCTTACTACCCATAGATTGGGCGGTGGTGGACAGAACCCCTAGATAATGTTATAGATCTAAAAACTCAGCTCACACAGAACTGGCTGGGGTATCCATTCTTTAATGCACTCAGTAATCCTCTTTCACACCAGACCTAGTCCCCTGACAGCTCTCATTCACTCAGTAATTTATAGCTACATTTCAAATAGCACAATTTCAAATATCTTATTATCCAAATTTCCAACCAGCTTAATATGTCATATCTCACAATCACACAACACTTAGTACTATTCCCAAACACACGCGGTGATGTCCCTCATTACCCATGTGCATCTTCAACGGTTCTCTTGCCGCTACTTGCTATATACACTGCTCAAAAAAAATAAAGGGAACACTAAAATAACACATCCTAGATCTGAATGAATGAAATAATCTTATTAAATACTTTTTCTTTACATAGTTGAATGTGCTGACAACAAAATCACAAAAATTATCAATGGAAATCAAATGTATCAACCCATGGAGGTCTGGTTTGGAGTCACCCTCAAAATTAAAGTGGAAAACCACACTACAGGCTGATCCAACTTTGATGTAATGTCCTTCAAAACAAGTCAAAATGAGACTCAGTAGTGTGTGGCCTCCACGTGCCTGTATTACCTCTCTACAACGCCTGGGCACATGCTCCTGATGAGGGGCGGATGGTCTCCTGAGGATCTCCTCCCAGACCTGGACTAAAGCATCCGCCAACTCCTAGACCAGGGGTGTCAAACTCATTTTACGCTCCAGGGGCCACATGGAGGAAAATCTATTCCCAAAGTGGGCCGGACGGTAAAATCATGGTATATATAACTTAAAAACAACAACTTCAGATAGTTTTTTTTGTTTTAATACTATCAACATAAAACATAAAGCTGGAGCCCAAGGACAGTGTGTCCAAAATAGTACAAGCACAACATCACTATTAATCATAAAACACCTGGAAGTTTATTTGAAAATTCTAAAAGAAAAAGAACACACAAACACACAATGCCTCAGTGATTCACATAACTGTTTCACAGATCACAGAACTATATCGGGTGTCATTTCTCAGGCAGAAATGTAGATACAAATAATGAAATCCTGTTCCCCAAACAAGTGCAAGAACCACAGAGTCAAGAATAGGTTAAATATACAAAATAAAATAAAATCAATTAAAAACAATAGCACATCAACATAAAAACATATAAACATAAAGCTGGAGCCTGAGGACAGTGTGTCCAAAAGCACAACATCACTATTAATCATAAAACACCTCAAGTTATTTGAAATTCTGAGGACAAACAACACACAAACACACAATGCCTCAGTGATTCACAGAAGTATATCACAGATCACAGAACTATATCAGGGTGTCTCATGCAGCACTTTAAGTGGGGTTGCATAGTTTATTTGACTCCTGATACCTGGCATCTTTTAGCTTTCACCAGCGCATCAATATCAGGCGTCACATCCTGAGTGGCAGCCAACTTCAGGATGTGATTCAAGTGCTTGTGCGTGAGCCTTGAGCGTAGCTTTGTTTTATTTATGCTCATTACAGAGAACTTGCTCACAAAGATATGTGGTTCCAAACATGCACAACAGTTTTGCAGCGAGGGCTGTCAAGTTGGGGTAACCTGGCAGAGATTCTGATAAAATGTGTCCAAGCAAGCTCGCAAATTTGCCCTTCAAATCCGAAGTCACACTGCAAGTCTATTATTTCAAGTTGGATGCTGACGGGCAGATCAGAGGGATTCACGGTGAATGGCGAACAAAAACGTTGAAGTCTTTCTCCAGTTCACCAAAAATCTGAAAGCGTTGCTCAAACTCCCTTAACAGTCCCGTTATTTTATCTTTGAACGCTTCATGTCTGCCACATGTTGGGTCGTGCACACATTTTTCAGACAGGGAAGTGAGCTGCATCACCACCGGCGAGTTACGTCTCCCACTGACAGCTTCAACTTGAAAGAACGTATGCTGTCATAATACTGCGTGGCAACTTTGTTGCGTCCCCTTGCAGCTGTTTGTTCAAGTTATTCAGGTGCTCTGTAACATCCACCATAAATGCAAGGTCCTGCATCCATTCTGCGGAATTAAATTCTAACACTGGTTTGCCTGTTCAATTCCTTCTCGTAAATCAAAGAACGCCTCAGCACAGCACCTCGGCTTAACTATCTTACCTCAGTGTGGTATGGCAGGCCATAGATGTGGGTCTTTCTCTCTGAGAAGGCTGTCAAACTGACGGTGATTCAGGCTTCTGGATCGGATGAAATTAACAGTTTGGATGACCACCTTCATGACGTTATCCATCTTTAATGACTTGCAACACAAAAGCCTCCTGGTGCAAAATACAGTGAAAAGTCCAAAATCACGTCCTCCATTTGCAGATTGCACTTTCTCTCTGAACTTTGTCACAACGCCTGCTTTTTTCCCGATAATTGAGGGCGCACCATCTGTAGCCAGGCTGACAGCGCCGGGACCAGTCCACTCCGACCCTGTCCAGCGCGCCGGCGAGTGCAGTGAAAATATCAGCTGCTGTCGTTGTATCTGTCATCGGCACTCAACTCCACGAACTCCTCGGTGACGGTCAATGTGTCATCAACTCCGCGGATGAAAATGGCCAGTTGTGCAACATCTGTAATGTCCGTGCTTTCATCAATTGCAACCCGACGCAATAAATGACTTTAC